>NW_022630789.1:0-45000 GCF_010909765.2 Amblyraja radiata | reverse complement strand
TGAGAGAGGTGTGGGAGAGGAGGAAGGTAGAGGTGAGAGAGAGAGAGGTGAGGGAGGGAGAGGTGACAGCTCAGACGCGAGAAGGTTGGAGTGGGTCTCTAACCAACAACCCCCTTGTCTCAGTCTGGGAGTCGGAGGGGCTGGCAGGTGGACAGAGGGCCGAACGGCCTGTAGACTGGAGCTGCCAACAGGGTTTGTGCTTCCACGATGGGGAGAGGTCCCTCTGTGACGGCAGAAACCACAGATCAACAGGCCATTGTCAGCTGTGCCCTAAGTGAAAATGAGTTACCAACAACGAGACTCAACAAGATGACTTCAGTTACAGTTTAGTTCATTTTTCATGTGTACTGTGGTACAGGGAAAAGCCTTTGTTACATGCTAACCTGTCAACAGAAAGGCAATTCATGATTTCACTGGTACGACTTGTGTGGGGGATGGATGGAGAGATGGGGATGAAAGGTTTACTTTAAGTTAGAGGAATGAAAATTCTACCACTGTGTTGTAAGCTGCCCAAGCGCATACAGACAGCACCCAGAGTCAGGATCAAACCCGCCTCTCTGGCACTGAGGCAGCAACTCATTCGCTGTGCCACCGTGCCACCCTCCCAGGGCTCTGTGTGTGCGCGTGTGCGTGTGTGTGTGTGTGTGTGTGTGTGTGTGAGAGTGTGTGCGTGCATGCGTGAGTGTGTGCACGCATATGTGTCTGAGTGAGTGCGAGTGTGCATGTGTGTGTACGCTCATTTGAGTGTGTGTGCATATGCGTGTATGTGATTGAGTGCGAGTGTGTGAGTGTGTGCACGGACATGTGCGTGTGTGCATAAGCGTGTGATTGTATGTGCATGTGTTTGCGTTTGAGTGCATGTGTGCCCGTGTGTGTGTGTGTGTGCGCGTGTGTGTAATTTATTGCAAATGTGCACACGTGCTTGTGTGAGTGTGCACGAGTGTGTGCGCGAGTGTGCAGGCATTTGTTTGCGTGTGCGTGCGAGTGTGTGTCTGTGTTTTCTCCCCCCCCCACCCGAACAGCACAAACAGCCTCTCGTTGGAGATGGGGACCAACAACCTCAAGCACAAAGACAGAGTGTCCAAGATACTGGGCCACCCGGGCTTCAACACAACCACCTTCCAGGACTTGTTATTGAGGGAGTGCAGTGTAGGTTCACAAGGTTCATTCCTGAGATGGCGGGACTGGCATATGCTGAGAGAATGGAGCGGTTGGGCTTGTATAATCTGGAATTTAGAAGGATGAGAGGTGTTCGTATTGAAACATATAAGATTATTAAGGGTTTTGACGCATTAGAGGAAGGAAACGTGCTCCCGTTGTTGGGAGAGTCCGGAACCAGGGTCCACAGTTTAAGAATAAGGGGTAAGCCATTTAGAACGGAGATGAGGAAACACTTTTTCAGTTGTGAGTCGGTGGAATTCTCTGCCTCGTTCTGGAGGCCGGTTCTCTGGATAATTTCAAGAGAGAGCTAGGTAGGGCTCTTAAAGATAGTGGAGTCAGGGGATATGGGGTGAAGGCAGGAACGGGGTACTGATTGTGGATGATCAGCCATGATCACATTGAATGGCGGTGCTGGCTCGAAGGGCCGAATGGCCTACTCCTGCACTTATTGTCTATTGTCTATTGATTCCAGATCAAGTCACGCATCAGGTTCAGCGCCAACCTGGAGACCGTGTTGACGCCTCTGGCAGAGACGGACGATCACTCCTGGATACCTGCTACATCATCGGCTGGTGGGTGACCAAAAACGGTGATTATCCAGGTCCATAGTGCAGCCGTCAGGGGAATGTCCCAGTGTCACAGAGGCACACATTCCTGCCCAGAGTAGGGACTATCACAACGTTTAAGAAACAGTTTGACAAGTACATGGATAGGATGGGGTTGGTGGCATATGGCCCAAACACGGGCAGTAGCTGGGACATGTTGGTCGATGTGGTCAAGTTGGGCCGAAGGGCCTGTTTACATGCTGTATCATTCTATCACTCTTTTGGCTGTATGACTCATTTAGTGCCTGGGATCACATACAGGGCTCCTGGGGGGTATATATATAGAATAACAGATCCCTGTAGAGTAGGTCACAGCCTGGGATCTCATCCAAGGGTCTGGGAGAGGGGGTCTGAGGAGTTTCTATATGGAATTCCAGTTCCATGGGGGGTCGAGGGGGTTAGAGAAGTAGGGGGAGGAGGTAGAGAGGGAGGGGGTAGAGAGGGAAGGGTTAGTGAGGGATGGGGATGGAAGAGAGGAAGGTGGTAGAGAGGGGAAGATAGGGAGGGGGAGGAGGTAGACAGGGATGGTGAAGGGGTAGAGAGGCAGTTGGCAGGGGGGAGGGTGCGGGGTGTGAATAACCATGGGAGGACAGTGTGAATAACCTGGTGGGGGGGGAGTGTGTATAACCCGGGTGGGTGGGAGTGTAGATAAACCAGGGGGAGTGTAAATAAGCAGGGGGGTGTAAATAAACTTGGGGGAATGTAAATAAGCAGGGAGGAGTGAGTGTAAATAAGCTGGGGGGGGGAGTGTAAATAAACCGGGCGCAGTGAGTGTAAATAAACTGGGGGGGGAGTATAAATAAACCAGGGGGGTGAGTGTAAATAAACTGTGGGGGGGGTGTGAATAATCCGGGGGGGAGGGGTCAGGGGGGTGACTTCACTCAAAGCGTGTGGAAGATTCTGTATATGAGATGGGCTGCGAGCCGAGCTATTGTGACGTCATCAGTGTAAACTGGTCATTATAAATTCAAAGTCTTTTGACATTTTTAAACTTTAATCAGTAATAAGTCGAGAAATAAAGCATAAAATGGTCAGTTTAGGTGATCGGTCTCGATGGGAAAGATGTCGACCTGTATATGTAAAATGTTATTGTTACCACAAAGTGTTTTTGTGAAGACATATCCACACACACACATATAAACACGTACAAGATCAGAGTTTTAATATATGACTAGACTAAGTGGGACCCGTTGGGTCTCATATTCACACGGGACGCAATATTCCACCTCTCCACCAATTCCAATATTGGTGGCCAGTGGGGGGGGCTTTCTGGAGCGCTAGTATGGGTGTTGTTGACTGCAGGGACTACTGGTCCCCAGAGGGCTAGTATGGATATTGTGGGCCAAATGGATTCTTGGGGTAGCAGCTCAGTCCCTCAAGCCTGATGTGCTGGCAGCTCACTCGCGGCTAGTGGGCTGGCAGTTGACTCACGGCTATTCCTTGAAATTCCATTTCAAACAGAGTGCAAGGCCACCAAATTCAAATCCATTTTCCTACCATTTCAAGCAGGGTGCAAGGCCACAAAATTCAAGTGCAGTTTCATACCACTTCAAGCAGGGTGCAAGGCCACCAAATTCAGGTTCAGTTTCCTACCACTTCAAGCAGGGTGCAAGGCTACCATATTCGGGTTCAGTTTCCTACCACTTCAAGCAGGGTGCAAGGCCACCGAATTCAAGTGCAGTTTCCAACCACTTCAAGCCGAGTGCAAGGCCACCAAATTCAAGTGCAATTTCATACCACTTCAAGCAGGGTGCAACGACACCACATTCAAATGCAGTTTCATACCACCTCATGCAGGGTGCAAGGCCACCACATTCAAATGCAGTTTCATACTATTTCAAGCAGGGTGAAACCACCATAAAAACCACCATAAAACCACACAAAGCACCACACTCACAGTTCAGTAGACATTCAGTGTGTTCAGTTGATTCACAGCTCAGACAGAGTCGTGACCTCTCCCTCCCCCATCATTCAGAGACTGAGCCACACCCACACTTCCGGGTTTTATAATACATCCCCTCCCACCGGAAAAGTTGTGGCCTTCATGGCGTGATTGACAGGAGAGAGATTCTCAACAATTTTTAAACACTAATAACACTTTTGTTTTTCATTGATGGGAAGAATCCACTGCACCTCATGAGCAGAGGGGGACTGAATAAGATGGCCAAAAATCACAGCCGTAAGTGGTAGCATTTAATCTAAAATCAATATAGTGCAAACAGGAAGTTGTCAAGTTTAGACAAACAACCATTTGCAGGCAGTGCCTTTTCACTTCAACCCAAACCCCCCAAACAACCATTTGCAGGCAGTGCCTTTTCACTTCAACCCCATCGTCCCAAGCAACCATTTGCAGGCAGTGCATTTTTACTTCAAACCAACCATATTTTCATTTTCAAACCACATTAAGGGCACTCACAGTTTAGTAGACATGTGTTCAGTGTTATTCAGAGCTCAGAGAGACATAGAAACATAGAAAATAGGTGCAGGAGTAGGCCATTCGGCCCTTCGAGCCTGCACCGCCATTCAATATGATCATGGCTGATCATCCAACTCAGTATCCTGTACCTGCCTTCTTTCCATACCCCCTGATCCCTTTAGCCACAAGGGCCACATCTAACTCCCTCTTAAATATAGCCAATGAAGTGGCCTCAACTACCTTCTGTGGCAGAGAATTCCAGAGATTCACCACTCTCTGTGTGAAAAATGTTTTTCTCATCTCGGTCCTAAAAGATTTTCCCCTTATCCTTAAACTGTAACCCCTTGTTCTGGACTTCCCCAACATCGGGAACAATCTTCCTGCATCTAGCCTGTCCAACCCCTTAAGAATTTTGTACGTTTCTATAAGATCCCCCCTCAATCTTCTAAATTCTAGCAAGTACAAGCTGAGTCTATCCAATCTTTCTTCATATGAAAGTCCTGACATCCCAGGAATCAGTCTGGTGAACCTTCTCTGTACTCCCTCTATGGCAAGAATGTCTTTCCTCAGATTAGGAGACCAAAACTGTACGCAATTCTCCAGGTGTGGTCTCACCAAGACCCTGTACAACTGCACTAGAATCTCCCTGCTCCTATACTCAAATCCTTTTGCTATGAATGCTAACATACCATTCGCCTTCTTCACTGCCTGCTGCACCTGCATGCCTACTTTTAATGACTGGTGTACCATGACACCCAGGTCTCGTTGCATCTCCCCCTTTCCTAATCGGCCACCATTCAGATAATAATCTACTTTCCTGTTTTTGCCACCAAAGTGGATAACCTCACATTTATCCACATTATACTGCATCTGCCATGCATTTGCCCACTCACCCAGCCTATCCAAGTCACCTTGCAGCCTCCTAGCATCCTCCTCACAGCTAACACTGCTCCCCAGCTTCGTGTCATCCGCAAACTTGGAGATGTTGCATTCAATTCCCTCGTTCAAATCATTAATATATATCGTAAATAGCTGGGGTCCCAGAACTGAGCCTTGCGGTCCCCCACTAGTCACTTCCTGCCATTGTGAAAAGGACCCGTTTACTCCTACTCTTTACTTCCTGTCTGCCAGCCAGTTCTCTATCCACATCAATACTGAACCTCCAATACCGTGTGCTTTAAGTTTGTATACTAATCTCTTATGTGGGACCTTGTCGAAAGCCTTCTGAAAGTCCAGATATAACACATCCACTGGTTCGCCCTTATCCACTCTACTAGTTACATCCTCGAAAAATTCTATAAGATTCATCAGACATGATTTACCCTTCATAAATCAATGCTGACTTTGTCCAATGATTTCACCACTTTCCAAATGTGCTGCTATCCCAACTTTAATAACTGATTCTAGCAGTTTCCCCACGTTAGACTAACTGGTCTGTAATTCCCCGTTTTCTCTCTCCCTCCCTTTTTAAAAAGTGGTGTTACATTAGCTACCCTCCAATCCTCAGGAACTACTCCAGAATCTAAAGAGTTTTGAAAAATTATCACTAATGCATCCACTATTTCTGGGGCTACTTCCTTAAGTACTCTGGGATGCAGCCTATCTGGCCCTGGGGATTTATCGGCCTTTAATCCATTCAATTTACCTAACACCACTTCCCGGCTAACCTGGATTTCACTCAGTTCCTCCATCTCATTTGACCCCCGGTTCCCTGCTATTTCCGGCAGATTATTTATGTCTTCCTTAGTGAAGACAGAACCAAAGTAGTTATTCAATTGTTCTGCCATGTCCTTGTTCCCCATGATCAATTCACCCGTTTCTGACTGCAAGGGACCTACATTTGTTTTAACTAATCTTTTTCTCTTCACATATCTATAAAAGCTTTTGCAGTCAGTTTTTATGTTCCCTGCCAGTTTTCTTTCATAATCTATTTTCCCGTTCCTAATTAAGCCCTTTGTCCTCCTCTGCTGGTCTCTGAATGTCTCCCAGTCCTCTGGTAGGCTGCTATTTCTGGCTAATTTGTACGCTTCATATTTTGTTTTGATACTATCCCTGATTTCCCTTGTTATCCACGGATGCACTACCTTCCCTGATTTATTTTTTTGCCAAACTGGGATGAACAATTGTTGTAGTTCATCCATGCAGTCTTTAATTGCCTTTCATTGCATATCCACCGTCAACCCATTAAGAATCAATCGCCAGTCTGTCTTGGCTTGTTGGTTGGGGTGGGAAAGGGTCCACTCTTTTCATACTGGACTCTTGCCTTAAGTAGGTGTGAAGTGATGAATGGGAAGGCGAGGGTGCAGGGTCCATTCTTTGCAGACTGGGGTCTGGATGTATTTGTTGGGGAGTGGGTACCAGGGTTACGTTTCTGATTTTCAAACCTGCAGTAAAACTCATTCAGGTTGTTTGTCAGCTGACGATTGTTCAAAGAGCGGGGGGCTTTCCTCTTGTAGCTGGTGATTTCTTGCATGCCCTTCCAAACTGAAGAAGAGTCACTAGCTGAGAACTTGTTCCTCAACTTCTCAGAGTACCTTTCCTTGGCAGCTCTGATTCCTCGTCTCAGCTCTTTATCGATTAGGCTATATTTAACTCTTTAACGATTAGGCTATTGGCTTGACGCATATTTGCCCCCATCCCCCCACCGCCCACCACCCCCCGATCTCAAAATGGAAATGTTACATCTGTATATAATGATCCCATTAAAATGTACATTTATATCACATACTATGGAATTCATATGTTTCAGTATTGTTATCAAGGAAAAGAAAGCGGTTCGAATTGTTTGACATTATTTGATATTGTTTAAAATTATTCATATGGAGGAGAAAATATAATAGCTCTAAAACCTACCTTAATTTTGCAGTCTCACTAAAGATAATCCCACTTTCCCTCTTCCCTCTCCATCTCTCTCCCCTCCCTTCCCCTCCCTTCCCCTCCCTCTAACCCCATCCCACATCCCCTCCCCCTCTTTCTGGCGGGGGGAGCCGAAGATGAAGGTGGCGCGGGCCCAGCATGCGGGGGGCGATAAAGGTGGCGTTGCTCAGCGGGGGTGGTGTGGGCTCAGTGGGGGTAGTGTGGGTCCAGCGGGGGTGGCGTGGGCCCAGCGGGTGTGGCGTGGGCCCAGCAAGGGTGGCGTGGGACCCGCGTGGGTGGCGTGGGCCCAGTGGGGGTGGCGTGGGCCCAACGGGGGTGGCTTGGGCCCAGCGGGTGTGGCGTGGGCCCAGCGGGGGTGGCGTGGGCCCAGCGGCGGTGGCGTGGGCCCAGCGGCGGTGGCGTGGGCCCAACGGGGGTGGCTTGGGCCCAGCGGGGGTGGCGTGGGACCAGCGTGGGTGGCATGGGCCCAGCGGCGGTGGCGTGGGCCCAACGGTGGTGGCTTGGGCCCAGCGGGTGTGGCGTGGGCCCAGCGGTGGTGGCGTGGGCCCAGCGGGGGTGGCGTGGGCCAGCAGTGGTGGCATGGGCCCAGTGTGGTGGCGTGGGCCCAGTTGGGGTGGCGTGGGCCCAGCGGGGGTGGCTTGGGCCCAGCGGGTGTGGCGTGGGCCCAGCGGTGGTGGCGTGGGCCCAGCGGGGGTGGCGTGGGCCAGCAGTGGTGGCATGGGCCCAGTGTGGTGGCGTGGGCCCAGTTGGGGTGGCGTGGGCCAGCGGGTGTGGCGTGGGGGGAAGATGGCTTGGCTTGCCATTGGTGAGGCTTCGATGCCGCGGATGGAAGTGCTGGACCGGGCGGGCAGACACTGCACTCCGCACACCCCCCCCCCCCCGGGCCCGGAGAAATGGGCAAAAAAACAGACTTCCCCTCTTGCAACGCAATATTCCACTACTTACCTGGAGTAGAGTACACACGCGTGGAGTGACGGCGTCATTTTGCGTCGCTTCCCCAACTGCGCGGGTGCGGATGGTCACATTTTTTTCTCCAAAATCATCCAGCAGCCGGAACCAGAATTTCGGGCGCTTTTCCGATAAAGTGAGAAATGATATTTTTTTCCTTTTTTTTCCCCCCTCCCGAATTTTTTATTTATTTCTTTCCTAAGGATTTTTTCTTATTCTGTGGGGAAAAAGGGGGGTGCGGTCGCACCCAATGCACCCCCGCTTCGGACGGCCATGCCCTATACTTCCTCCCTCGACTCTTCCCAGGGACCCCGACAGTCCTTTCAGGTTACACAGAGGTTCGCTTGCACCTCATCCACCCTCATCTACTGTATCGGTTGCTCAAGATGTGGTCTCTTATACATCGGCGAGACCAAACGCAGATTGGGCGATCGTTTCGCGGAACACCTTCGCTCAGCCAGCCTGAACCTACCTGATCTCCCGGTTGCTGAACACTTTAATTCTCCTTACCATTCATAAACAGACCTTCCTGTCCTAGGTCACCTCCATTGTCAGAGTGAGGCTAAATGCATCTCATATTTCGCTTGGGCAGCTTACAGCCTAGTGGTATGATACTGATTTCTCTCACTTCAGGTAGCCCCTGGCATTCCCTCTCTCTCTATCCCTCCCCCACCCAAGTTGCTCCAGCTTCTCGTTTTCACCCGACAAACAGCTAACAATGGCCTGTTTCCTTTATCATTGTTACGTTTTTGCATATCTTTCATTCATTAGTCTTTGTCTCTCCACATCACCGTCTATATCTCTTGTTTGCCTTATCGCTAACCAGTCTGAAGAAGGGTCTCGACCCGAAATGTCACCCTTTCCTTCTCTCCAGAGATGCTGCCTGTCCCGCTGGGTTAAGCTTTTTGTGTCTATCTTTGGTTTAAACCAGCATCTGCTGTTCCTTCCTACACAGTTAGATGGTTACATGGATAGAGCAGGTTTGGAGGGATATGGGGGGGAAGTGTGGGCAGGTGGGACTAGTATAGCTGGGACATGTTGGGCAGTGTGGGCAAGTTGGGGTGAAGGGCCTGTTTCCGTGCTGTATCACCCTATGACTCTATGACTGTCTCCCATGAGAGTTCTGCACCATCCTCTCTCTGTTATTTCTCCTGCTCTCCGTCTCTATTTTTTGCATTTCTTTCTTTCCTTTCTTCTATATCTCTCTATGTCACCATCTATACCTCTCCTTTCCATCTCCCCTGATTCTCACCCTGAAGAAGGGTCTCGACCTGAAACCTCATCCATTCCTTCTCTCCAGAGATGCAGCCTGACCCGCTGAGTTACTCCAGCATAATTTGTCTATCTCCGGGATTGGACGGTTGGGATGCACTGACTGGAATCATTAAATGAAACCAACACTGACTGGGGATTAGATGCAGCAACATTCTCCACACAGATCATCTCCCAAGATATCTACACTCATTCCTCAACTCCTGTATGACTTCCCAGTGCCAACTCCCTGCTTTCCAACTGTCCCCTCAATAGCTGCCAAACGTTCAACAAGCAAGGCTGGCTATGATTTCATGAAGTCCCTCCGCAGATTTGAAGAACTCAAGTACTTACACTTGGTGGACGCAAAAAGCTGGACTAACTAATCCAGAACAAGGGGTCACAGTTTAAAGATAAGGGGGAAGTCTTTTAGGACCGAGACAGAAAAACATTTTTCACACAGAGAGTGGTGAATCGCTGGAATTCTCTGCCACAGAAGGTAGTTGAGGGCAGTTCATTGGCTATATTTAAGAGGCAGTTAGATGTGGCTAAAGGGATCAGGGGATATGGAGAGAAGGCAGGTACAGGACACTGAGTTGGATGATCAGCCATGATCATATTGAATGGCGGTGCAGGCTCGAAGGGCCGAATGGCCTACTCCTGCACCTATTTTCTATGTTTCTATGTTTCTACGGCAGCATCTCTGGAGAGAAGGAACGGGTGAGGGTTCGGGTCAAGACCCTTTTTCAGACTGAGAGTCAGGGGAAAGGGAAACGAGATATATATAGACGGTGATGTAGAGAGAGATATAGTGTAGGAAGGAACTGCAGATGCTGGTTTAAACTGAAGATAGACACAAACAGCTGGAGTAACTCAGCGGGATAAGGCAGCGCCTCTGGAGAGAAGGAATGGGTGATGTTTCGGGTCGAGACCCTTCTTCAGATTTATACATTTGACACACTGTTACACTTATACACAGAAATAAAACACTTGCTCCTTGATGTGACCATTTAAACGGACCACTCGTGCCCACTGATGCTGGTTTAGTTTAGTTTAGTTACAGCGTGGAAACAGGCTCTTCGGCCTACCGAGTCCGCACCGACCAGCGATCGCCGCACACTAACACTGTCCGACACACACTAGGGACAATTAAAAAAAGACATTTATACTAAGCCAATTAACCTATAAACTGCACGTCTTTGGACTGAGTGAGGAAACTGAAGATCTCGGAGAAAACCCACGCAGGTCACGGGGAGAACGTACAAACTCCGCACAGACAGCACCCAGGATCAAACACGGGTCTCTGATGCTGTGAGGCAGCATTCCTAGTAATCCCATGTTCTCCACGCGGGCGTTATCATTTTCATATCAAAGAATACACATTGTATTAATCGGCAAGCATACACACACTGCTGGATTTCCAATGCAAGGAACGTCATTGCTTTGTGGGTTCAACTAGTTAGACTGAGGACCATTTGTTCACGTTAAGAGTTAGTTGTTGTTCAGTTCAATTTATTTCAGTTTAGTTTATTGTCACGTGTATCGAGGTGCAGTGAAATGCTTTTTGTAGCGTGCTATCCAGTCAGCCGAAAGACAATACAGGATTACAATCGAGCTGTTTACAGTGTATAGATACATGAAAAGGGAATAATGTTTAGTGCAAGGTAAAGTCTGATCAAGGATAGTCCGAGGACCACCAAAGAGGTAGATAATAGTTCAGCACTGCTCTCTGGTTGTGGGAGGATACATAGATACATAAACAATAGGTACAGCAGCAGGCCATTCGGCCCTTCGAGCCAGACCGCCATTCAATGTGATCAGGGTATCATCCACAACCAGTACCCCATTCCTGCCCTCTCCCCATATCCCTTGATTCCGCTAGCTCTAAGAATGCCCAGTGAAATGGCCTGCATTCCCTTCTGAGGCAGAGAATTCCACAAATTCACAACTCTCTGGATGAAAAAGTTATTCCTCATCTCAGTTCTAAATGGGCTACCCCTTATTCTTAAACTGTGGCCCCTGGTTTTGAACTCCCCCAACATCGGGAACATATTTCCTGCATCTAGCGTGTCCAAACCCTTAATAATTTTATGTTTCTGTAAGACACCCTCTCATCCTTCTAAATTCAAGTGAATACAAGCTCAGTTGCTCCATTCTTTCATCATATGACAGTCCCGTCATCCCAGGAATTAAGCTTGCAAACCTATGCTGCACTCCCTGAATTGCAAGAATGTCCTTCCTCAAATTAGGAGACCAAAACTGCACACAATACTCAAGGTGTGGTCTCACCAGAGTGCAGAAGGACATCTTTGCTCCTATATTCAAATCCTCTCGTTATGAAGGCCAACATGCCATTAGCTTTCTTCACTGCCTGCTGTACCTGTATGCTTACTTTCAGTGTCATGCACATAGACACCCAAGTGTTGTTGCTCCTCCCCTTTTCCTAATCTGACACCATTCAGATAATAATCTGTCTTCTTGTTCTTGCCACCAAAGTGAATAACCTCACATTTATCCACATTATGCTGCATATGCCATGCATCTGCCCACTAACCCAACCTGTCCAAGTCACCCTGCATCCTCATAGCATCCTCTTCACTGTTCACGCTGCCACCCATCTTTGTGTCATCTGCAAATTTGCTAATGTTACTTTTAATTCCTTCATCTAAATCAATAATTTATATTGTAAATATCTGCGTTCCCAGTACCAAGCCTTGCGACACCTCACGAGCAAAGATCCTATAGCGGAGCAAGATAGACCACTCCTGCAAAATCCAATGGACTGATGTGTAGTACACAACATAGCCCACTTGTCACTGCCTGCCATTCTGAAAGGGACCCGTTAATCCCTACTCTTTGTTTCCTGTCTGCCAACCAATTTTCTGTCCATGTCAATACCCTAACCCCAATACCATGTGCTCTAATTTTGCAAACTAATCTCCTGTGTGGGATCATATTAAAAGCTTTCTGATAGTCCAGGTACACTACATCCACAGGATGTATTTCTTTATTTTATTTATTTAATTCTTTATTTCGAACAGAATAAAAGAATAAAAAGCAAGTGTGAAACAGCATACAAAAAACAAAACAAGAATATTTATAAAGTGTCATAAACAATATCTATAAATAAATGAAATCGTATGTGTCCGAAAAGGAGCAGGAAGAAGCCAAAGCTTATTAATTCCCACCCCTTATTCAACTGCTTATAATGATCTTATACAAATTTAGCAGCTATATGTACACCATATGTACACCAGTAGCTGTATGTACACCAAATTATTTACATTTATACACTAATCAAATATTTACAAAGCCATACAAGAAAGAGAGAAAAAAAGAAAAAAGAAAAGAAAAAACCCTCATATACTATACAGTATCTTAGTCATATATACAACCCATCACCCTATAATCACCCTTCCCAATACAATCAGTATAACAAATATCCCACTCACAATCACCTATCCTCATCCCAATATCCTTTTAAACAAGTGTTTTTGTACAACTTTTTAAACTGAATTATGCTTGTGCTAAGTTTTAACTCCTGTCACAGACCATTCCACAAATTCACACCACAGATTGCTATGCGCATACATTTAAGAGTTGTTCTGACATTGAGTTTTTTAAATTATGTTCCCCTCTCAAATTATACCCACCCTGTCTTTCCAAAAACAGTTTTTGTATATTTCTTGGAAGTAAATTATTTCTTGCTTTGTACATGATTTGCGCAGTCTTAAATTTAACCAGATCGGTGAACTTCAGTGTATGTGACTTTAAGAATAATAAATTGGTATGTTGAAGATATCCAACGTTATTGATAATTCTTATTGCTCTTTTTTGTAATGTGCATAACGGCTGTAAGTTGGTTTTGTAGGTGTTACCCCATATCTCCACACAGTAACTCAGATATGGCAATGTGAGTGTACTATACAGAGTATGGAATAATTTGTGGTCCAGAATGTGTCTTGATTTTCCCAATATTGCTACAGACTTTGCCAGTTTTGCTTTGACGTGGTTTATATGTGGGTTCCAGCAGATTTTGTGTTCTAAGATCACACCAAGAAATGTATTTTCATATACTCTTTCTATACTTATGTTATCTATTTTCAATTGTACTCAGGATGGTTGAGTTGCCTGATAACAGCTGGGAAGAAACTGCCCCTCAAGCTGGAGGCGTGTGTTTTCACACTTCCATACCTTTTGCCTGATGGGAGAATGTTAAATATTTAACACTGGAAGAGAACTAGCTTGTCTCTATCTTCACTGAAGACCCGACTCCAGTGAATACACATCACCAGATTAAATATTAAACATGTAAGTAGGAACCGTAGGTGCTGGTTTACAAGGAAGATAGACACAAAGTGCCAGAGTAACTCAGTGGGTCAGGTAGCATCCCTGGAGAGAAGGAACTGGTGACGTTTCGGGTTGAGACCCATCTTCAGACCTGGAGGGTCCCGACCTCGACCCTAATGAAGACTCATAAATGATGTTCAATAGTGATAAAAACACAATTAGGCCATTCGGCCCATCAAGTCTACTCCGCCATTCAATTGTGGTCGATCCATCTCTCCCTCTCAACCCCATTCTCCTGCCTTCTCCCCATAGCCCTAGATGACCCGAAAAGTCACCTGTTCCTTTTCTCCAGAGATGCTGCCTGACCCGCTGAGTTACTCCACCATTTTGTGTCTATCTTCACCAGTTTAAACCACGGGGCAGGTTAATTTTTCACACGGGCGGCTAGGGGTGGTGATAGAAATAGATGCAATCATGTTTTTTGTAAGAGGCATTTAGTTAGATATGGATTGGAGGAATAATGGATTATGTACAGGCAGTTAGTTTCATAAGTTCTATGAGAAGAATAAGGATATTCGGCCCATCAACTACTCTGCCACTCAATCATGGCTAATCTATCTTTCCCTCTCAATACCCAATCTCTTGCCTTCCCCCCATAACTCCTGACACCCGTGCTAAATATCCATTGACTTGGCCTCCACAGACGTCTGCTGTCATACTATCCAGCACATATACGGTGGGCCGAAGGGCTTGTTCCTGTGCTGTAATATGGTGAATTCTCCGTGGATTGTCACCATGTCGTGGTGGAGAAGCTTGTGTGGTCTTGAGATCCTGAGAGCAATGCCGTCTGGAGCTATGCTCCTAGTAGGGCCATCCATGGCGGTAAGGTCGAGAGGGAGGTCTCTGACAAAGAGCAATCCAAACAAGACCACAACGGTGGAACATGCGGAGGATGATGGCTGACTTTAGTGGAGCGTCACAACGGCTGGGAAGGCGGATGAAGGCTGCAGCAGAAAAGGGTCTCCGGTCGTCTTGGACTCCATGCCAATAGATCCTGACCCAGATCTGTCAAGGACCGTGTGGTGGTCGTATGGCCTCTACTCCTGCACCTATTGTCTATGTTTCTATAGGCTCTATCCCCTCTCCCAATTCCTCCGTCTACGCCGCATTTGCGCTCAAGATGAAGTTGTCCATACCAGGACATCTGAGATGTCCTCATTCTTTAGGGGACAAGGGTTCCCCTCTCCCATCATAGATGAGGCCCTCACTCGTGTCTCCTTGGTACCGTGCAGCTCTGCCCTTTCCCCCCTACCCCTAGTGCTCACCTTTCACCCCATCAGCTGTTGCATACAGTACATAATCCTCCGAAATGTCCCCATCCTCCAACAGGATCCCACCACTAGCCACATTTTCCCATCTCCACCCCTTTCCGCCTTCCGCAGAGACCATTCCCTCCGCAACTCCCTGGTTAACTCATCCCTTCCCACCCAAAGCACCACCTCTTTAGGTACCTTTCCCTGCAACTGCAGAAGTTGCAACACCTGTCCCTATACCTCCTCCCTCGACTCTGTCCAGGGACCCCAACAGTTCTTTCAGGTTAGGCAGAGGTTCACTTGCACCTCCTCCAACCTCATCTACTGTATCTATGTTCAAGATGTAGACTCTTATACATCGGCGAGGCCAAACGTAGATTGAGCCATCATTTCACTGAACACCTTCGTTCAGTCCGCCTGAACTGACCCGATTGCTAAACACTTCAATTCTCCTTCCCATTCCCACACAGACCTTTCTGTCCTCGGTCTCCTCCATTGTCAGAGTGAGGCTGAACACAAATTGGAGGAACAGCATCTCATATTTCGCTTGGGCAGCTGACAGCCCAGGGGTATGAATTTTCATTACTCTAACTTCAGCTAGCCCCGGCATTCCCTCTCTTTATCCCTCCCCCACCCAAGTCACACTAGCTTCCCGTTTTCACCTAACAAACAGCTAACTGTTTCCTTTATCTACGTTACTTTTTTGCATATCTTTCACTCATTTGTTCTATATCTTGCAACGTCACTGCCAATACCTCATGTTTCCCTTATTCCTAACCAGTCTCTAGAAAGGACCTCGGCCCGAAATGTCACCCAAGTGGGACAGGCCCTTACTCCAGCTTTTTGTGTCTACCGTCTGACCCAATATGCTTCTCTGTCTATCGATTATACCATTTAACTCAAACTAATTATCTAATCCTTGACCAGTTCAATCATCACCCTGAATGGTCTCTGGGTACATTAATTCGAAACTCGGTGGAGCCAGTTTCTTTATTGGCCCCAATGTGGAGCCAAGTGTCCAATGTGGAACCAAGTGTGGAAACAGGCCCTTCGGCCCATCGAGACCGTACCGACCAGCAATCACTTATACACTTATTTATTTAGCGAATGCAAATTCCTTTAGCCAAGCAGTTGCCTCTTGATCTGCTGTATGAAGGGTGACAAGTCCTCCTTTAAGTCTTTGTTGAGGGCATGCTTCAATGATGTGTTGCATTGTTTGCTGCTCTCCACAAACACACCATGGGGTTAGGCTGCTGCCCCATTTGTGAAGGCTGGCCAAGCAGAGGCCATGTCCAGTCCTGAATCTATTACAGATGACGTCAATAGAGTGTTGGTGTGCGAGGACTTCAATGAGGCGTCGCTTGGCTGCAGAGAGGCCTTCAACATTCAGTTGTAGTATTCGGAGAGCAGGCCCTACTGATTGGTGCTCTTGAGGCTGGTCGTTGTTGCTGCTTTCGGCTTTGGGATAATGACTAGGATTCTTTGACTTGGCTCTCAGGCGTCGTCTTGTAGAATTTAGTCTGCTGGAAGGATCATTGGCTTCCCCAGGCGAACCTGGGTAGTGACGGGGGGCGCGACGAGAACGCTGATCCATTGCCCCCCTTATGCACTAGTGCTTATACACTAGCACTAACCTACATACTAGTTTAGAGATACAGTGTGGAAACAGACCCTTCGGCCCATTGAGACCGTACCGACCAGCAATCACATACACTAGCACCAACCTACATACTAGTTTAGTTTAGTTTAGTTTAGAGATACAGCGCGGAAACAGGCCCTTCGGCCCACCGAGTCCACGTCGACCAGCGATCCCCGCACATTAACACTATCCTACGCACACTAGGGATAATTTACAATTTTACCGATTAACCTACAAACCTGTACACCTTTGGAGTGTGGGAGGAAACCGGAACACCCGCAGAAAGCCCACGCGGGTCACGGGGAGAAAGTGCAAACTCCGTACAGACAGCACTCGCGGTCAGGATCGAACCTGGGCCTCTGGCGGTGTGAGGCAGCATCTCTACCGCTGCGCCACTGTGCCACATTAAGGTGAATGAAGATGATTATAAGGATGGGATGGATAGAGTGTTGTTAATGGAGAGACTCCGTAGTGGAAACCCCGGCATGTCAAAAGGGCTTAGGAGACTGAAGTGGATCAGCGGTAGAGTTGCTGCCTCACAGCACCAGAGTTCAATCCTAACCTCGGGTGCTGTCTGTATGGAGTTTGCATGTTCTCCCCGTGACACATGTGGGTATTCTCAGATGTCCTGGTATGGACAACTTCATCTTGGGCATAAATGCGGCGTAGACGGAGGAATTGGAAGAGGGAATAGAGCCTATGCATGAAGCAGGGTGGGTACATGTGTAGTTGAGATAATTGTGGCAGTCAGTGTGTTTGTAATAGATGTCAGTCTATATTACTGACGTACAGAGAACATAGAAAGTACAGAGAAGATTTACGAGGATGTTGCCAGGACTAAAGGGACTGAGCTACAGGGTGAGGTTGAGCAGGCTGGGAATCTAGTCCTTGGAGTGCAGGAGTGCAGGAGGATGTGGCGTGATCTTATAGAGGTGTATAAAACATGTTCCCTGCCAGTTTTCTTTCATAATCTATTTTCCCTTTCCTAATTAAGCCCTTTGTCCTCCTCTGCTGGTCTCTGAATTTCTCCCAGTCCTCTGGTAGGCTGCTATTTCTGGCTAAATTGTACGCTTCATCTTTTGTTTTGATAGGAAAGGGTCCACTCTTTGTGGGAAACGGTCCACTCTTTTCATACTGGACTCTTGCCTTAAGTAGGTGTGAAGTGATGAATGGGAAGGAGAGGGTGCAGGGTCCATTCTTTGCAGACTGGGGTCTGGCTGTGTTTGTTGGGGAAGGGGTACCAGGGTTACGTTTCTGATTTTCAAACCTGCAGTAAAACTCATTCAGGTTGTTTGTCAGCTGACGATTGTTCAAAGAGCGGGGGGCTTTCCTCTTATAGCTGGTGATTTCTTGCATGCGCTTCCAAACTGAAGAAGTCACTAGCTGAGAACTTGCTCCTCAACTTCTCAGAGTACCTTTCCTTGGCAGCTCTGATTCCTCTTCTCAGCTCTTTATCGATTAGGCTATCTTTTAACTCTTTAACGATTCTTCTTCTTCTTCTTCTCCTCCTCCTCCTCCTCCTCCTCCTCCTTCTCCTCTTCCTCTTCCTCCTCCTCCTCCTCCTCCTCCTCCTCCTCCTCCTCCTCCTCCTCCTCCTCCTCCTCCTCCTCCTCCTCCTCCTCCTCCTCCTCCTCCTCCTCCTCCTCCTCCTCCTCCTCCTCCTCCTCCTCCTCCTCCTCCTCCTCCTTCTTCTTCTTCTTCTTCTTCTTCTTCTTCTTCTTCTTCTTCTTCTTCTTCTTCTTCTTCTTCTTCTTCTTCTTCTTCTTCTTCTTCTTCTTCTTCTTCTTCTTCTTCGTGTTTTTTGGCGGGTGGCAAACAACATTTTAGTGCATTGCCGCCACCAACTGGTATGGAGTGTGGATCAAATAACATTATTACATATACTAATAACCTATATCTTTCTGAACAAATTGGTTACCCTGAGAAAAAGCAATAGGATTTGATAGCACCTATATTAATTTTTTTGTAAAATATCTATTAAATCAAATTGTACTTTTTCTTTTCTGAATTGTTCACTCATTTATCTTTCTTCCTCATACCTCTCACAATGTATAATGACATGCTCTATTGTCTCTTCTTGCCCACAGTATTCACATCTGCCTGTATTATGCTTGCCTATTATAAAAAGTGTACTGTTCAGACCAGTGTGTCCAAATCTGATTCTTGAAATTACTGTCTCCTCTTTTCTGTTTTTTCCTGCACATCTCATTTCTCCCACTTTCCTCTGGACTCTGTAGAACCACCGTCCTTTCCGCTCTTCCTCCCATTGCTTTTGCCATCTTTCCTTCAGTCTTTGCTTAATAATGTCTTTGATTTCAGTTTTACCTATGTTAATACTTAAATCAATCTTACTTCTTTTTGTTACCTCTTTTGCTACCTTATCTGCCATTTTGTTTCCTCTAATGCCAATGTGTGCTGGTACCCATAAAAATATGACTGTAAGCCCCATCATTTGAATTCTGAATAGTATTTGTTGTATTTCAATCAAAATGTCTGGTCTACTGTCTGAATGGCTGTGCTGTCATCCACTCCCTACTCACTAGGGGCAATTTACAGAGACCAATTAAACAATCAGTGAAAATTTACAGAGACCAATTAAACAATTGAAAGTAGGCATGCAGGTGCAGCAGGCAGTGAAAAAAGCCAATGGTATGTTAGCATTCATGACAAAAGGATTTGAGTATAGGAGCAGGAAGGTTCGGATTGAGTTGGATTGGAGGAGGAGGCTGCAGTGGATTGCAGGTTGATTGAGGAGCGGGTTGAACGCCGCTCACGGAGTTTGGCTGTCGATTGAGTGCAGCTGCAGGGAGGGACCGCGCCGGTCCGGAGGTTGGGAGAGAGAGAGAGGAGACACTGAGTAGTAATAGTAGGGAGATATTGTATTGGGGTATCGGCCGACGGCCTGTATAGGTCCGGTAAACGGTGCTCTGGCAATATTCCCTGCTGTTACAAAATGACAGGCGAGAGTGGGTCTAGTGGTATGGAGGCCAGTGGAGGAGAGGATAATGAAGGAAATGTTGAGAAGGAGTGGGAAACCGTGGGAACACGGGGTAGCCCCAGGAAGAGCAGCCGTAAAAGAAGGAAAAGCAATATTGGTGGATCGGAGAGTGAAGACAAGGAACCAGAAAAGGAAATTTCGTTAAATGTAGTGGTGAGGTTTGAAGGAGAAGGAGGAGTAAAGAAGATAGAGCCAATGAAGCTGACAAAAATAATCAGAGCCCAGGTTGGGGAAGTAAAGTATGCAAGAGTGCTGGAAGATGGAAACATGCTAATAGGGTGCAACAGTGAGGCTCAAGTTGAAAAGGCGATGAAAATGAACAAGATTGACAAAATCAAAATAATCATAGTAGTGAGAGTGGGATAACGGAGGAGGGCAGAGTGTAAAGGGGTTATCTATGGAATCCCTCTCAAAGTCAATATGAGTGAACTGGTTCAGGAACTCAGAAAGAAATGTGAATTAATTATGAATGCCAAAAGAATGACCAAAGGAGCAAAGAAAGAGGAAACTGAGTCAGTCCTGCTTGAATTCAAGACAGAATCCCTTCCAAAAGTGGTCCATTTTGGATTCATGCGATATAGTGTAAGAGAGTACATACCCAAACCAATGAGGTGCTTCAAATGTCAGAAATTTGGGCATATAGCTAAAATGTGCAAGGGGGCGAGGAAATGCGCAAGGTGTAGTGGGGACCATGAATATGGTCAGTGTGGAGAGGGGGTCAGACCAAAGTGCTGTAATTGTGGAGGAGAGCATAGCGTGGCTTACTGGGGCTGTGAGGTGATGAAACGTGAAGCTGAAGTACAAAACATAAGAGTGAAGGAAAAGGTCTCCTCTGCAGAGGCAGCAAAAAAGGCTACAAAACAGATGAATGAAAGAAGGATCAGGAGGGAGCAAGATATGGGCATAATGGAAACAATAAAAGAAAAAGAAAAGAGTATATGGAAAGAAAAGAAAAACCTGGTTATATTTATAGCAGGAGTAATAAATGCGACAGCAGAAGTAAAATCCAAAGCAGAAAGGATCCAAATCATTGTAAAGGCTGCAGTCCACCACTTGGGCATGGCAGGATTGAAGTGGGAGGAAATACATGATGGTCTCAGTATCCAGGCGAGCCAAGAGTCAACATGTGTGGGTTAATAATATTAATGTTAATCCTACAATGGAATGCAAGAAGCTTGTTAGCCAATGGGCAAGACTTTAAGCAATTCATAGACAGTAGGAAGGAAAAACCAGATGTCGTATGTATCCAGGAAACCTGGTTGAAACCAAGTTTAGATTTTGTTCTATATGATTATGTTGCAGTGAGATGTGATAGGGGAAATGGGGGAGGAGGGGGTTGTGCCACTTTCATTAAAAAAGGGATACCATACAAGGTATTAGGAATTGGGCAGGAACAGGAATATGTGGTAATAGAAGTGTGGTCTGAGAGGAGGAAAATAGTGGTAATAAATTACTATAATCCATGTAAGCGATTAGAGGTCAATAAGTTACAGGAAGTAGAAGGCCAGAGCAAATCTAATGTTATTTGGTGTGGGGAATTTAACGCACATAATACATTATGGGGCAGTGGAAAGTCAGATAATAATGGACAGGTAATTGAGGAATTATTAAATGATGGTAATCTAGTATGTCTAAATGATGGAAAGAAGACCAGGGTAGATGTTAGGACAGGGAATGAGTCTGTGTTGGACCTTACACTTGTTTCTAATAGGATTGCTGCTAAATGTAACTGGGAAGTGTATGAAAAGGGTACCATAGGAAGTGATCATCATCCTGTGCTATGCAAAATAAATATTACTTTAACTATGAGTAAAGAAAACAGAAGTGGACGATGGGTGTTTGGAAAGGCTAATTGGGAGAAATTTAAGGAGGAAAGTGATAGATATGTAAAACCGATACAAGAAGAGACAGATATAGAAATCTTTGAGAATACATTGTCAGAAGGTATCAAAAGAGCAGCATTAGTTTTCATACCTAAAAGTAAAGGAAGATCAAAAAGGAAAGCTGTGCCATGGTGGGACAATAAATGTAAAGAGGCAGTGGTGAATAGAAACAGAGCATTCAGATTATTAAAAAGAACTCATAACTACCAACACATGATTAATTACAAACAGGCTCAGGCAATTGTAATGAGGACTATAAGACAAACAAAAAGAGCATATTGGAGGAAGCATTGTGATTCAATTGGAAACACAACACAGGTAGGGGAGATATGGGGGATGATTAAAAAATGGAAGGTGATAAAGGGGAGTGGAGTTATCCTATCCTAACAAATGGAGATCAAACTGTAGTCTCAAATAAAGACAAAGCAGAACTAATGGTTAACACTTTTAGTAGGGTTCACAGTTCCCACAACTTACCAGATGAAGGAAGAAGAGGTAGGGAAAGAACAAGAGAGGAAAATGTTGAGGCCTTACAAAGGAAAGGTATCACAGAGGACAAGTATAATATTCCATTTAATTTGGGGGAGCTAAAGAGAGCTCTCGCCAAGTGTAAGAACTCAGCCCCAGGGAAGGATGATATTTGCTACATAATGATAAAGCATCTAAGTGAGGAGGGACTCCAAAAGATACTTGCACTATATAACAAGGTGTGGGAAGAAGGGCGAATACCGGAGAGGTGGAAGGAAGCAATCATTGTGCCTATTAGGAAACCAGGGAAAGATGCAAGTAATCCAGTAAATTATAGACCTATAGCTTTAACAGCACACATGTGTAAACTGATGGAAAGAATGGTAAATGAAAGATTAATGCATCTAATGGAAGAAAACGGTATAGTGGCTAATTATCAGAGTGGCTTTAGAAAAGGGAGAGGTACTAATGATCCAGTTCTGTGCTTGGAAGATGATATAAGGAAAGCACAAGTTAAAAAAGAATCTGTAGTTACTGTATTTTTTGATGTAGAGAAGGCTTATGATATGTTGTGGAGAGAAGGTCTTCTAATAAAGCTGCATTTAATGGGAGTAGGAGGAAATATTTTTAACTGGATAATGGATTTTCTTAACGGTAGAAGTATCCAAGTTAAAATAGGGTCAGACATCTCTAGTAAATGTGTAGTCGAGAATGGAACTCCCCAAGGAAGTGCGATAAGCCCGATCCTATTCTCAATCATGATCAATGATATATTTGCAAACATTCAACCAGAGATGGGGCGATCGCTCTTTGCAGATGATGGCAGCCTATGGAGAAAGGGGAAGAATATAGATTTTATCGTGGGGAAAAATGCAGCAAGGGATAGCCCAGGTGGAAGAGTGGGGTGTGAAATGGGGTTTTAAATTCTCTATAGAGAAGACAAAGACAATGGTTTTCACAAGGAAGGAAATTAAAGAGGATGTCCAGTTAAAACTATACGGCAACAATTTGGAAAGAGTAAAAGATTTCCGTTTCCTGGGAGTCCATTTTGACTCCAGATTAACATGGAGGGTCCACATTACAAAAATAATTGGAAAATGCAAAAAAGCCATCAATGTAATGAGATGCTTAGCAGGTTTAGAGTGGGGAGCAGATATATTATCTCTTAAACATATCTATGTATCACTGATCAGATCCAGACTAGAGTATGGCAGTATAGCTTATGGATCAGCATCTAAGTCAGTGTTGTCCGAGTTGGACAAAGTCCAAGCGGAAGCTCTAAGAATCTGTATAGGAGGTGTGCGGACGTAACCTGTATGTGCACTACAGGTGGAAACTGGGGAGATGCCGTTGAGACTGCGCCGCAGACAACTAATGGCTAATTACTGGCTAAGCCTTAAGGGTCATGGAGAGAACCACCCAACAAAACAGGTAGTACAGGAGTGCTGGGAGAGAGGGGTGGCTCAGTCTGGAAGCTTCGGCTGGGTTGGAGGAGGTGTGGCAAGGGACATGGAAGTAGAGGACAAAGAGTTCTGCCCTGCAGTATTGTGGCCATCTGTCCCAATATGGTTACTGAACATCCCAAAAGTTGTTCTGGAGATATGGGAGGCAAAAAGGAGGGGGAAAAATTCGGACTTAAAAACAGAATACCATAACCATATATATAATAGATACAGGGAACACCTCTTAATCTTCACAGATGGATCAAAGGACCCAGTAGCTGAAACAACAGGGGCAGCTGTGGTAGTGCAAGGGATGAATGTTGAGATTTGCAAAAGAACAAATAACTATTTGGCAGTGTATACAGTGGAACTGTACGCTATTTTGATGGCGGTTCGGTGGATAGAACAGGTGCAACCATGCAAAGTATTAATATGTAGCGACTCATTGTCTGCAATCCAGAGTATTGGGTCTGGTGCATCCCATAGGCGGCCTGACCTAGTGTATGAAATTCTACTACTATTAAGCCAAGTAACAAGGAAGGGCAGTGACGTGACTTTGTTGTGGGTCCCAGCACACATTGGTGTGCTAGGAAATGAAAAAGTGGATAAATTAGCAAAAGAGGCCGTTAAAAAAGAGAACATAGAGGTAAACTTACAATTATCCAAATCTGAAGGAAAACACATTGTGTGGAAGAAAATAAATCAGGAATGGCAACAATACTGGGAACAGGAGACAAAGGGGAGACACCTCTATTCGCTACAAAATAGAGTGGGCATTACAGCAAGAAGAGGGTGGAACAGGAGAGAACAGGTAGTATTAGCAAGATTGAGGATAGGACACACTCACCTGAACAGCACATTAAAAATGTTGGGAAAACACCCTACTGGGCTGTGTGAGGAATGCCATCAGCCGGAAACAGATCAGCATGCCCTAGTTGCATGTAGAAGATATGAAACAGAAAGAAGAGTTTTGATCAGTGAAATGAAGAAAATTGGAATGACAGATATATCAGAAAAGAACATTCTAGAGTATGGAGGGGAAGGAAAAGGAGTAAAGGTGTTGTTTAATTTCTTGAGGGCCTCTGGCCTTATAAAAAGGATATAATGTAAAGACATGAGGACTGTGGAGTGAAGCCAGAAGGTGGCAGCAATGCAACATTGTGGATGCCGGCTGCCGTAAAACTCCAAAGAAGAAGACGTAGCAGGAAGGTTCTACTGCAGTTGTACAGGATATTGGTGAGACCACACCTGGAGTATTGTGTACAGTTTTGGTCTCCAAATCTGAGGAAGGACATACTTGCCTTAGAGGGAGTACATAGAAGGTTCACCAGACTGATTCCTGGGATGTCAGGACTTTCATATGAAGAAAGACTGGATAGACTCGGCTTGTACTCGCTAGAATTTAGAAGATTGAGGGGGGATCTAATATAAACTTACAAAATTCTTAGGGGGTTGGACAGGCTAGATGCAGGAAGATTGTTCCCAATGTTGGGGAAGTCCAGAACAAGGGGTCACAGTTTGAGGATAAAGGGGAAATCTTTTAGGACCGAGATGAGAATAACAGTTTTCATGCAGAGAGTGGTGAGTCTCTGGAACTATCTGCCACAGAAGGTAGTTGAGGTCAATTCACTGGCTATATTTAAGAGGGAGTTAGATGTGGCACTTGTGGCTAAAGGGATCAGGGCGTATGGAGAGAAGGCAGGTACAGGATACTGAGTTGGATGATCAGCCATGATCATATTGAATGGTGGTGCAGGCTCGAAGGGCCGACTGGCCTACTCCTGCACCTAATTTCTATGTTTCTATGTTTCTATTATAATATTATTGAGTGTAAATCCAAGGGATGTAAACCCTTTTGTAGTGTGCTGCAAGATTTTAGTGTATTG
The DNA here is from genome assembly GCF_010909765.2 of Amblyraja radiata. NCBI lineage: Eukaryota > Metazoa > Chordata > Chondrichthyes > Rajiformes > Rajidae > Amblyraja > Amblyraja radiata. Next base: position 19,823 of record NW_022630789.1, on the reverse strand, counting down.
CAAATAAGCCCCACTCTGAATCATTTAGAATTCTATAACTTCTACAGTACATACCTTTATAAAGGAAATGAGGAGGATTTTCTTTCGCCAGAGGGTGGTGAACCTGTGGAATTCATTGCCACAGATGACTGAAAAGGCCAAGCCAATGGATATTTTTTAAACTGAGATTGCCAGATTCTTGATTAGTGCAGGTGTCAGAGGTTATGAGGAGAAGGCAGGAAATAGGGTTGAGATGGTAAAATAGATTAGCGATTATTGAAGGGCAGAGTAAACCTGATGGGCCGAATGGCCTAATTCTGCTCCTATAATTTACAAACTTATTCACTGGAAATGTCGCTTTCTATTCACAAAGCAAGACTGCAATGTAAATAAATGTAAAAACAAAGAACTACAGATGCTGGTTTAATATCAAAGATAGACACAAAGTTCTGGAGTAATCCAGCGGGTCAGGCAACATCTCTGGAGAAAATGGAAAAGGAACATTTCGGGCCGGGACCCTTCTTCAGACTGAATGTAGGTGGGGTGGGGGGAAGGAAGAGGTGAAGAGCTGGAGGTGAGAAAATCAGGAGCCATCAGGGTCGGCCACAAATGAGCTCGGATGGGGCGGTGCCTGGTAGTCCATTGTTGGCTAGTTGAAGGTGTGATCTCAAGACGAACAATATGAAGAACTGTGGCGAAATGACTAGGGAGGAGCAGGGAGGGGGGGGGGGGGCAAGGGGGGAGGGGGAGTGGGTGCAAGATGAAGTTAGTTAAAATTAGACAATTCAATGTTCATAGAGCAGTCCTGAACTATCTACCTCATTGGTGACCCTCGGACTATCCTTGATCGGACTTTGCTTGCTTTACCTTGCACGAACATTATTCCCTTATCGTGTATCTATACACTGTAAATGGATCATCGTGTATTGTATTTCTGCTGTCTCGTTAGCATGCAACAAAAAGCTTGATGCTGTGCCTCGGTACATGTGACAATGAACTAAACTGTAACTAACATGAAGCTATGTACAAGTTGCCCAAGTGAAATATGAGGTGCTGTACCTCCATCTTGTGTTTGGCCTCACTCTGGCAGTGTAGGAGACCCAGGCCAGAAAGCTCAGTGTGGGTCAGGAATAGGAGTAGGATAAGACCATTCGGCCAATCAAATCATACCCCGCCATTCAATCATGGTTGATCTACCTCTCCCCCCTAACCCCATTCCTCTGCCTTTTCCCCATAACCCCTGACACCTGAACTAATCAAGAGTCTATCTCTGCCTTGTTCATTGACTTGGCCTCAACAGCCTTCAGTGGCAAAGAATTCCACAGACTCACCACCCTCTGACTAAAGAAATATCTCCTCAGCTCCTTCCTAACAGAACATCCTTTAATTCTGAAGGGGTGTTCAAAGCTGGGATGAAGGTATAAGTTATATGCCTTATATCACAGTGGGGAATGTGAGGTTGCTGAAACCAACAAGATGGTGGTGCTGCCTGCACTGGTGAGGACTCGGAGGGAGTGCGGTGTGTGCAGTGATCTCGGTGTTTACGGGGTCATGGCGCCATGTGAACAGCCTGGGCAGCTTTCTGACTGTTCGTGTGGACAGGGACGGCAGAGAGAGTGTGGTAGCGGTCCGTACAACTCTGGTCACATCATGGTGAAGGAGCGTGTGTGTGGCCCGAACATTAAACTGATGGCTGTGGATCTCCGCTTATGCTGTGTGGCCTGGGGATTCTCACACGCCGCTGTGTGGCTGTTTATGTTTAATTTTTAAGTAGTTTTCTATCTTGTTGCTTTTTTGGTGTGACTATATAATAAACCAAATGTCACTGTACCTCGGTACACGTGACAACAAAGGACCATTGAAATGTTTGTTAGACGGGCGATCACGTGGGCCTCGTAGGCCTCGTGTTCAGTGAGACGGTCGCCCAGTCTACGTTTGGAAATGTACTGATTGTTTATTTTCTCTTCTGTCCCCAGCGGTGGTCATTCCTGACGACGCCAACATATACTACGCGGTGGGCCCCGTTGCCAAAGTTCATTTTGTTCTGAAGAAAAAGGACAACTGCAGTCAACTCGGAAACGGATCGGCCAACTGTGGTGTGTAAATGTGGTGTCAAATGGTGTCAACATTCTGGTCAGATTTGTATAGAACGGTTATTTGGTGTCGACATTGTGATCTGTGTCATGGAGGGGCAGTCGCAACTATCTGGAAGGTGGCATTTATAACTTTTCTCCCTTTTCTGGGTAATGTTGGTATGTTCTGCATAATTCTAACACACACACACACTCACCCACTCACTATCCCACTATCTTACCAACTCTCTCACTCACCCACTCAATCTCACTCAATCTCACTCCATCTCACTCCATCTCACTCCATCTCACTCCATCTCACTCCATCTCACTCCATCTCACTCACTCTCACTCACTCTCACCCACTCTCACCCACTCTCACCCAACACCAACCATCATCACCCGTCACTCACTCCCCAATCACCCGTCACTCACCCGTCAGACACTTGTCAATTACCCGTCACCTACCCGTCCGTCGCCCGTCATTCACCCGTCATTCACTCGTCATTCACCCGTCATGCATTTGTCACCTACCCGTCACTCATCCGTCTGGAACACGTTCAGCACCCGTCACTCACTCGTCAACCACTCGTCAACCACTCGTCACTCTCAATCACCCATCACGCACCCGTCACTCACTCGTTTCCAACCGTTACGCAACCGTCAATCACCCGTCAGTCACCCGTCACCTACTCTCACTCACCAGTGTTGCCAGATTGAAATTGTAATTTAAAGCCAAACAACACTGGGGAAAAAAACATAAAATACCCAAACAATACCTGAAAAAAAAAGGCCACACAATCCTGCCTCGCCAGGACCACAGAACCTCACCGCCTCTCCGGGCCTCTCCATCTCACCGGGCCTCACCAGCTCAATGGGACCACTGAACCTCTCCACCTCACTGCCGAACCTCTCCGCCTCACCGGAGCTCACCACCTCACCAGTACTCGCAACCTCACTGGGCCTGCTGAACCTCGTTGCCTCGCCTCCTCACCTGGGCCTGCTGAACCTCTCCGCCACACTGTACCTCGCCGCCTCACCTGGACTGCCAAAACTCTGCCTCACCGGGCCTTGCCGGCTCAATGGGACCACAAAGCCTCTCCGTCTCACTGCCGAACCACTTTGCCGCACCACCGGATTAGATTAGATTAGATTATTTAATGACCACACAGTCAAGCTGGTGGAATTCAGGTTCAGTACAGGATGTTACAAGGTAGGCTGATTCCCGTCAAACATAACATAAGACACAACATCATACAATATACAGTACATGCATGGGGAGGATATGTGCTGTTATAGTGTGTTCAGAATTCGGATTGCGTGTGGGTAAAAACTGTTTTTAAATCGAGATGTCTTGGCGGACAGTGAGCTGTAGCGCCTTCCTGATGGCAGCAGGTGGAAGATGTGGTGTGCTGGGTGGGAGGGATCAGAGATGATTTTCTTCACCCTTGACACAGACCGTTTGTGATGGAGTGATTCTATTGATGGGAGGGGAGTGCTGATGATTTTGGATGCTTTGTTAACTATGCGTTGTACTTTATTACGGGAGTGAGTGTCTAAACTGCTGAACCAGACTAATTGATGAAGTGAGCATGCTTTGGATGATGGCTGTGTAGAATTTGATTAGGAGGTGTTTCCTTACTCTAAACTTCTTGAGCTGGCGGAGGAAGAAGAGTCTCTGGTTGGCTTTTTTGTAGATGTGATTTGAATTGATTTTCCATTTGAGGTTATTGCTTATGTGGGTGCCTAGAAATTTGTATGAGTCAGTGGTGGATATGGGTTCGCCTGAGATGAGTAGGGGGGTCTTGGGTTGTGCCTTACGTCTGAAATCAATGATGAGTTCGTGTGTTTTTGATGTGTTAAGTGAGAGGTTATTGTCTGTGCACCAAGTGACTTCTTTGTGTGTTTGAGTGCGGTATTCTGTTTCATTATTGTTCGAGATGAGACCAATGATGGTTGTGTCATCTGCATATTTATAAATTTTAACTGAACTATGCTGGGATGTGAATTGGTTTGTGTAGAGTGAGAATAACCAGGGGGACAAGACGCAGCCCTGAGGGGCTCATGTGCTAAGGTGCAGGGGGTGAGATATTGTGTTATGTATCTTCACCCTCTGTTGTCTGTTCCAAAGGAAGCTGTAGATCCAGTGACAGATGCAGGGGTCGATGTTCATGTCCGTTATTTTATGGAAGAGTTTAACCGGGTTGATGGAGTTAAATGCCGAACTGAAGTCCATGAAAAGGATGCGGGCGTACGTGTTGGCGGTTTCCAGGTGTTGCAGAGTGTGATGAATGGCCAGATTGACTGTGTCTTCCACTGACCTATTGGCTCTGTATGCGAATTGGTGAGGGTCCAAATTGGAAGAAGTGCTGGTTTTGAGGTGAGCAAGAATAACGCGCTCGAATGACTTCATGGCCACAGATGTAAGGGCAATCGGTCTATAGTCATTGAGGCAGGATGATGTGTTGGACTTGGGCACAGGGATGATGGTGGATTGTTTGAAGCACTGGGGCACTGTACATTGGCAGAGGGATGAGTTGAAGATGCCGGTGAATACAGGGGCCAGTTCTGCTGCACAGTGATGAAGCACTGCTGGGCTGATGTTGTCTGGGCCAGCAGGTTTATTTTTCTTCTGTCTCCTGAAGGTAGTCCTCACCTCGGCCTCCTGGATGTGGAATGGAGGTGGAGGAAGAGGAGAGGGGGACAATGGTGGAGGGACTGGAGACTGTTCAAACCTGCCATAGAAAGTGTTCAATCTGTCTGGGAGTTGGTGATCATTATCTGGGATGGGGGTGGATGTCTTTTTGTAGTTGCTCATTTCCTGGAGTTTTTTCCAGACAGTTCTAGTGTTGTTTGTTGATATTTCTTGTTCTAATTTGGTGGCATAATTGTGTTTGGCTTTCCTTATTGTGGACCTTAGTTTATATTTTGCAGCCATGTAGTCCTGCTTGTTTCCAGATTTATATGCAGCATTTTTATCAGTTCTTAATTGTTGAATTTCTTTTGTGAACCAGAGCTTATTGTTATATTGTTTAACAGTTTTTGAAGGGATACAGAGTTGCTCGCAGAATTGGACATATGACGTTACTGTGTCCGTGTAGTCGTGGAGGTCTCCAGCTGCACGGAAAACTTCCCAATCAGTGCATGCGAAGCAGCCTTGCAGCTTTTCGATGGCGTCTGTAGACCATGACCTAACAGATTTGGGCGAGGTTTTTGAGGATTTTATTTTTTGCCTATACTTTGGGATAAGCAGCAGCATCGCGTGGTCTGACTTGCCCAATGGAGCTCCTACAAAGGCACGGTAAGCCTCCTTAAATGGAGTATAGCAGTGGTCGAGCGTGTTGCACCCTCTGCTGGGGCAGGTCACGTGCTGGTGGTAGTTTGGAAGCTCAGTGGACAGGTTGGTATGGTTGAAGTCGCCTAACACAATTATTGCTGCATCTGGGTATGAATTTTCTGTGTTGGATATATGACAGGTTAGTTCGCTCATGGCGGCGTTAGCATTAGCCTCAGGTGGAATATAAACACCGATTACAATGACCGATGCAAATTCTCTGGGGAGGTAGGTGGGTCTGCATGTGATAGTAAGGTGCTCCAAGAGTGGAGAACATACCTGGCTGAGTGAGGTGGAGTTTGTGCACCAGCGTTGGTTTATCATAATGCATATTCCACCACCTTTTGACTTGAAAGATAGTTCAGCTGACCTGTCGGCTCGGTGAAGTGTATATCCCGGCAGCGTTACTGCTTGGTCGGGCACTGACTGATCCAATCAGGATTCAGTCAGGCAGATGGCAGAGCAGTTGCTGTAGTTCCTGTTGGTCTGAATCAGAAGCTGGAGTTCGTCCATCTTGTACCGGAGAGATCTAACATTTGCCAGCAGGAGGGCTGGGAGAGGAGGTCGGAACGGGTGCCTCTTGAACCTCGAGAGGATACCGGAGCGTCTGCTTCGTTTTGCGGTCTGCGGTCCGCGGTCCGCGGTCTGCGGTCGACTTCGTTTGCCGGTCTGCGGCCAGAATGTAGAGAGACCCGGGGAAACAAGCGGTATTTCCTTCGGTAGAGATGGCCTCAGGACTCCGTGGATGTTAAGTTTGAAATGTAGAAGTTCCCATCGGGTGTATTGGATTAAACATGACACATTGCGAACGTATAAGACAGACACGAGTACAATAGACAGGAGCACAACTTGTACTGGGGCGCGCCTCGCGGCCGCCATTTTCCAAAGTGGACTTTGCCACCCTACCTGGACCGCCGGTCCCCTTTGCCTTACTGGGCCTCACCACCTCACCGGGCCTCGCCAGCTCAATGGGACCACCGAACCTCTCCGCCTCACCGCCAAACCTCTTTGCCTTACCAAGCCTCGCCACCTCATCAGGATCACCAAAACTCTCCGCCTCACTGCCAAACTTCTTCGCCGCTCCACCAGACTTTACCGCATCACCGGGCCTTGCCACTGCACCAAGACCGCTGATCCTCTCTGCCTTACCGGGCCTCGCCCCCTCACTGGGACAGCTGAACCTCTCCGCCTCATTGCCGAACCTTTTCGCTTCACTGTGCCTCTGCCTCAATGGGACTGATGATCCTCTCCGCCTCAATGTGGATAACTGTGAGGTTATCCACTTTGGTGGCAAAAACAGGAAAGTAGACTATTATCTGAATGGTAACCGATACAATGAGACCTGTGTGTCATGGTACACCAGTCATTGAAAGTAGGCATGCAGGTGCAGCAGGCAGTGAAGAAAGCGAATGGTATGTTAGCATTCATAGCAAAAGGATTTGGGTATAGAAGCAGGGAGGTTCTACTGCAGTTGTACAGGGTCTTGGTGAGACCACACCTGGAGTATTGCGTACAGTTTTCGTCTCCTAATCTGAGGAAGGACATTCGTGCCATAGAGGGAGTACAGAGAAGGTTCACCAGACTGATTGCTGGGATGTCAGGACTTTCATATGATGAAAGACTGGAATGACTCGGTTTATACTCACTAGAATTTAGAAGATTGAGGGGGGATCTTATAGAAACGTACAAAATTCTTAAGGGGATGGACAGGCTAGATGCAGGAAGATTGTTCCCGATGTTGGAGAAGTCCAGAACAAGTGGTCACAGTTTAAGGATAAGGGGGAAATCTTTTAGGACCGAGATGAGAAAAACATTTTTCACATAGAGAGTGGTGAATCTCCTGAATTCTCTGCCACAGAAGGTAGTTGAGGACAGTTCATTGGTTATATTTGAGAGGGAGTTAGATGTGGCCCTTGTGGCTAAAGGGATCAGTGGGGTATGGAGAGAAGGCAGGTACAGGATACTGAGTTGGATGATCAGCCATGATCATATTGAATGTCGGTGCAGAATCGAAGGGCCGAATGGCCTACTCCTGCACCTATTGTCTATGTTTCTATTAAATGGGAGTAGCTGTTGGCGGGTTCGCTGATAGACGCTGTTGTCAATATTGACCAGGTACGAGCATGGCTCTGCGGTTGACCCCAGAATGACTCCGATGCGATGGTAACCTTGGAGTGACTGTAAACAGACAACCTGTCCCTTGTTGAGCGGTTGAAGCCGAGAGCTGGTTTTGTATTAATATATTCTTTCTATCTCGCGGCGACGTTGGAGCTGGGATTAGATCACTGACGGTGCACGAACTTGTGGTTCTAGTAGTTGCTTGGCCATAGGCAGGGTGGAGCGGGTTCACTGTGACATGAGTCATTCGGCCGAAGATCCCAGGAGAGGGTCGCGGACAATTCAGATTCAGATTCAGATTCAATTTTAATTGTCATTGTCAGTGTACAGTACAGAGACAACGAAATGCATTTAGCATCTCCCTGGAAGAGCGACATAGCAAATGATTTGAATAAATAATAATAAGTGATAATAAGTGTCCGGGGGGTGGGGGGGTGATTGGCAGTCACCGAGGTACGTTGTTGAGTAGAGTGACAGCCGCCGGGAAGAAGCTGTTCCTGGACCTGCTGGTTCGGCAACGGAGAGACATGTAGCGCCTCCCGGATGGTAGGAGGGTAAACAGTCCATGGTTGGGGTGAGAGCAGTCCTTGGCGATGCTGAGCGCCCTCCGCAGACAACGCTTGCTTTGGACAGACTCAATGGAGGGGAGCGAGGAACCGGTGATGCGTTGGGCAATTTTCACCACCCTCTGCAATGCCTTCTGGTCGGAGACAGAGCAGTTGCCATACCATATTGTGATGCAGTTGGTAAGGATGCTCTCGATGGTGCAGCGGTAGAAGTTCACCAGGATCTGAGGAGACAGATGAACCTTCTTCAGTCTCCTCAGGAAGAAGAGACGCTGGTGAGCCTTCTTGATCAGAGTTGAGGTATTGTGGGTCCAAGAGAGGTCATCGGAGATGTTGACTCCCAGGAACCTGAAGCTAGAAACACGTTCCACCTCCGTCCCGTTAATGTGGATGGGGGTGTGCGTGCCGCCCCTGGACTTCCTGAAGTCTACAATGAGCTCCTTGGTCTTCTTGGAGTTAAGGGCCAGGTTGTTGTCAGCGCACCATGCTGCTAAGTGCTGGACCTCCTCCCTGTAGGCCGACTCATCGTTGTTGCTGATGAGGCCAATCACCGTTGTATCATCTGCATACTTGATGATGGTGTTAGTACCATGTACAGGTGTGCAGTCATAGGTGAAGAGGGAGTAGAGGAGGGGGCTCAGCACACAGCCCTGTGGAACGCCGGTGTTCAGGGTGAGGGTTGAAGAGGTGTGCTTGTCTAACCTAGCAGACTGGGGTCTGTTGGTTAGAAAGTCCAGTATCCAGTTGCAGAGGGAGGGGTCGATGCCCAGGTTACCGAGTTTGGTGATCAGTTTTGATGGTATAATGGTGTTGAATGCTGAGCTGTAATCGATGAACAGCATTCTTACGTAAGTGTCTCTGTTGTCGAGGTGGGAGAGGGCGGAGTGAAGTGCCGTTGAGATGGCATCCTCCGTACTCCTGTTCTTGCGGTAGGCAAACTGATAGGGATCCAGTGTGGGGGGTAGGCAGCTTTTGAGGTGTGCCAGGACCAGCCTCTCGAAGCACTTGGTGATGATGGGGGTAAGTGCAACTGGGCGGAAGTCGTTGAGGCTTGCCGCAGTGGAGTGTTTTGGCACTGGCACGATGGAGGTGGTTTTAAGGCACGTGGGGACAACTGCTTGGGCAAGTGACAGGTTGAAGATGTCAGTCCAGATGTCTGTCAGCTGCGCAGCACAGGCCCTGAGCACGCGCCCGGGGATGCCGTCAGGGCCAGCAGCTTTACGTGCATTAGTCCTACTCAGTGCCACGAATACGTCGGAGGGGGTGAATGTGAGGGGTTGGTGATCGGCAGGTACCACAGCCTTGATGGCTGTCTCTAGATTGTCCCTGTCGAAGCGGCCATAGAAGTGGTTAAGCTCCTCAAGGAAGGAGGCGTCGCTGGATGTGGGGGTGGTGTTGGAGGGTCTGTAGTCCGTGATGGCCTGGATGCCTTGCCACATGCGTCGGGGGTCGGAGTTGTTGTTGAAGTGCTCCTCAATCCTGAGCTTATGGCAGTGCTTGGCCTTCTTGATGCCCCTCTTCAGGTTAGCCCTGGCTGAACTGTAGGCTCGAGCATCGCCTGACCTGAAAGCGGTGTCCCGTGCTTTCAGCAGTAGCCTGACCTCGCTGTTCATCCATGGCTTCTGATTCGGGAATATGGTCACCTGTTTGAGGGAGGTGACACTATTGATGGTGGAGTTTATAAAGTCCAGAACAGAGGATGTGTAGGAATCAATGTCCGTGTGGGAATCAAGGGTGGCCTGGGCTGCAAACGCCTTCCAGTCAGTGTTTCCAAAACACTGCTGAAGTGTGAAGTCCGCTTCCTCTGACCAGACTTTAACTGTCCTCACAGTTTGTTTAACCCGTCTGATGAGTGGGGAGTACTTAGGGAGCAGGAACAATGAGACGTGATCAGACTGACCAAGGTGGGGGAGGGGGATGGCTTTGTAAGCTTCAGCCATGTTGGTGTAGACTTTGTCCAGTGTCTTGACTACTCTAGTGGGGAAGGAGACATGTTGGTGGAATTTGGGGAGTACAGTCTTCAGGTTAGAGTGTTTGAAGTCCCCCGCAACAATGAAGGCTGCCTCGGGGTTGTGCGTCTGTTGATTGCTAATGGCAGTATGCAGCTCTTTCATTGCAAGCTTGGCATTAGCATCAGGAGGATATAGGCTGCAGTCACAACAGTGGAGGTGAACTCTCTGGGCAGATAGAACGGTCTGCATCTAACCAAGAGGAACTCAAGGTTAGCTGAGCAGTGACTCTCGATGATGGTGGAGTCCGTGCACCATGCTTTATTTACATAAATGCACAGACCCCCACCTCTGGTCTTACCGTAGTCTGATGTCCTGTCCGCTCGGAGTAAATGACGCCCCGATAGCTGGATGGCGCTGTCAGGAACGTCAGTGTTGAGCCAAGTTTCCGTGAAGATCAGGATGTTGCAGTCCTTGATCCAGCTGTGGGAGATGATCCTTAGCCGGAGTTCGTCCATTTTGTTTGCCAGTGAGCGCACGTTGGCGAGGAAAAGGCTAGAAATCGCCACCCTGTGTGGGGCTAGCTCTAACCTGGCCTTTAACCCACCTCTGCGTCCCCGGCGGTGTTTTCGTACGCGTCGCCGTCTGTTGGTGCTTCTGGTCGGCCGAGCTGGCTTGGTGCGCGCTGGTGTTCTGCCGCTCCGTTGGTCCGCGTCTGCGTCTCCGTGACTCCGCAGGCGTTCTTCAGCCCCTCGGCTCTGCTGATGGTCTCCAGCCCCGGGGCTTACCTGCCGTTCTCCAGCCCAGCGGGTCGGGTGGCGGTCTCCAGCTCCGCGTTGTTCTCCAGCTCTACGGGTCGGGTGGTGTTCTCCAGCAATGTTCCGTAGGTTGAGTAGGTCGAGATAGACATCAGAGACAACCCTGTGTGAGCGTTCCATTAGTTTGTTTGCACTTCTTACCGCGCGCACGGCCAGGCCGTTGGACTGTGGGTAATCGGGGCTGCTGATGGTGAGGTAAAAGTCCCTGCGTTTCACCAAATCCCTGAAGAGCTGACTGGAGAATTGAGTTCCATTGTCTGAGAGCAGCTTTAGGGGGGCTCCGTGGACAGAGAAGTAGCGAGTCAGTTTTTGAATGACCATGGCTGAGGTCGGGGCACTGAGCAAGTCGACTTCAAACCATCCTGAGTAGCAAACGGATTTGAGTATAGGAGCAGGGAGGTTCTACTGCAGTTGTGCAGGGTCTTGTTGAGGCCACACCTGGAGTATTGCGTACAGTTTTGGTCTCCTAATCTGAGGAAAGACATTCTTGCCAAAGAGGGAGTACAGAGAAGGTTCACCACACTGATTACTGGGATGTCAGGACTTTCATATTAAGAAAGACTGGATAGACTCGGCTTGTACTCACTAGAATTTAGAAGATTGAGGGGTGATCTTATAGAAACTTACAAAATTCATAAGGGGTTGGTCAGGCTAGATGCAGGAAGAATGTTCCCGTACAAGAACGTCCAGAACAAGGGGTCACAGTTTAACGATAAGGGGGAAATCGTTTAGAATCCAGATGAAGAAAACATTTTTCACAGAGAGAACGGTGAACCTCTGGAATTCTCTGCCACAAAAGGTAGTTGAGGCCAGTTCATTGGTTTTATTTAAGAGGGAATTAGATGTGGCTCTTGTGGCTAAAGGGATCAGGGGGTATGGATAGAAGGCAGGGATGGAATACTGAGTTGGATGATCAGCCATGATCATATTGAATGGCGGTGCAGGCTCGAAAGGCCGAATGGCCTACTCCTGCACCTATTTTCTATATTTCTATGTTTCTATGAATTGACGAGAACCAGGTATTGTTTGCCGTGCTACTCAAAGATGTCGGCTGCTACTGTGGACCAGGGTAAGGTGTGGAAGAAGTGGTTGCTTCTGTTGGTGCGGGGTCAGGCTATTGCAAATCAGGCAGGCAGCAACTTTCTCGAAAATGTAGTCAGCCATGTCAGGCCAGTAAAGCATAACTGTTGCATGTTGGGGGGTTATTTCTGCAGTGGGATGCCCCCCCCCATGGACGATATCAAAGTACTTGCTGTGAAGAGACGTCGGGATAACTGCCTTATGTCCATTCATTATAATACCGTGTTGAAGGACCAGTTCATCGCGGACAGGGTAGAATAGGTGGACAGCCTGCGGCAGGTGGTGCTGATTGTCTGGCCAGCAGCAGTGGGCGACAGTGGCCAGCGATTGTAGCGTTTCATCTGCAGCTGTTTTTGCCACTAGGATGTCTAAGTCCGCAGATGGAAGGCAAGAGACCATCATAACCGTGTACCCCTCATGCTCATCATCAGACAGGTTGGGTGAGGTGCCCATGAGAGGGTGTCAGCTAAGCGCATGTCCTAACCGCGTTTGTAGGTTAGTCTGATGCCATATCTCGGTAGTTCCATCATCATGTGTTGTAAACTCACTGGTGCCGTGTGGATCAGTTTACTGAGGATACTGACCAGGCTGGTGATCGGTTTCAACCGTGATCGGGTCGCCAAAGATAAAGTCCTTGAATTCCTTGCAGGCAAAAGTTACTGCGAGTAGCTCCTTCCCAGTTTGAGCGTAGCGCTGTTCAGTGTCGGTCATGGTGCGGGAGACATAGGCAACTGGTCTGTGACCCTTCTTGTCGTCATGTAGGCAAGTGATGCCCAGTCTACACTGGGAGGCAGCATTGGTGAGGGTGACGGGTAACTCGGCATCAAAGTATGTGAGGGTTGGAGCGCAACACATTAGTTGTTTGCGGGTTTCAAGTGCTGGTGCTGGAGCTGGTGCAGGTGCCAGGACCAGTGTATATGATTGTGGGACATTTGTCACAGCGGGGCTGACAGCTCGCTGAAGTTTGGGATGAATTTTCCCAGGTAGTTTACCGTGCCTAGAGCCGTCACATCCCACCCGTAGGTGCTGGCATTTTGTTGATGGTAATGGTTTTAGATGGGTCTGGCCTGAGTCCGTTGTTGGTGAACATGTGGCCCACATAAGTCACTTCCTCGACCCGAAACCTGCTCTTGAGGGGTTTGAGTTTGAGATTGACTTATCTGGCACGATCCAGGACTTGTTTCAGGTTTGAGTCATGTTCTTGTGCATTGCGCCCGGTGATCAGAATGTGTTCCATGATTATGGTGCATGGGTAGCCAGTAAAGATTTGTTCCATAGTACATTGGAAAACTTCACCGGCGAAATTGATGCCAAATGGCATTCGTAAGAAACGGTAGCGTCCAAAGGGCGTTGCGAATGTGGTTAACATGCTGGATGCCTGATCTAGCGGTATGTGCCAAAATGCGTTTTTTGCATCTAGGGCAGAGAAAACTGTGGCTTTACCCAGGCTGGCTGCGACCTCTTCCACCGTCTACATCGGCTGGTGTGGTCATTTGATGGCAGTGTTTAAGTCTTTAGGGTTAATACAAATCCTTATTTTGTCTTTGTTCTTCTTGACTGCTGCGACCATGGTAGAGACCCAGGAGGAAGGGTCATTGACAGGGGCTTACACACCCAGTGTTTCCATTCTGTCAAGTTCAGCTTTGACGTGGTCCTTCATTGTTTGCGGGATTCGGTGAGGAGAACGAACGACAGGTATAACTTCCTTGTCGGTTACAACGATGTATCTGTGGAAAGCTTGTCCAGCTGGTTATCACAAATGTCTTTGTATTATTCGAGTAGTTGTTGGGTGGGACTTTGAGAGGTAGACAGCTTGAACACAGCTTTGCCGAAGGAGACTACGTTCATATCACGGCTTGCATCAATGCCCAGAAGGAGCGGCACTTCCCCTTCTTACAAGAAGTCAAGAAGAGAGTTTATTGTCATAGAAACATAGAAAATAGGTGCAGGAGTTGCCCATTCGGCCCTTCGAGCCTACACCGCCATTCAATATGATCATGGGCAGACCCAGATAGGTCAATGAAATACTTGCTTGCTGCAGCGCAACAGAATATTGTAGGCAGGAATGCAGATCAGATCAGTGTGTCCATATACCATAGAATATATATATACACACATAAATAAACAGATAAAATACAATAGGCTGTTATAGTTCACAGTTTGTTTGAAGTTGTGTTTAATAGTCTGATAGATGTGGGGAAGAGGCTGTTCCTGAACCTGGATGTTGCAGATTTCAGGCTCCTGTACCTTCTACCTGATGGCAGTGGGGAGACGAGTGTGTGGCCAGGATGGTGTGGGGTCCTTGATGATGCTGGCAGCCTTCTTGATAATTGCATTAGTGTTCTCGAACCAGGAAAGATCTTCAGAGATGTGCACGCCCAGGAATTTGAAGCTCTTGACCCTTTTAACCATCGACCCGTTGATATAAACGAGGCTGTGGGTCCCCATCCTACTCCTTGCAAATAAGTCCCTTTTGGCCTTTTTGATGGCCTTACCAAGGTCGTATCTGGACCTCTTGTAGACCACTGTATCATTGGAGGTGAATGCCCTGTGTCTGGACTTCAGCAGAGTGCAGATCTCAAAGTTCATCCAAGGTTTCTGATTGGGAAACACTCAGAAGGTTTTTGTAGGGATGCAGTCCTCCACACATTTCTTTACGAAGTCTGTAACGACTGTGGCATATTCGTTCAAGTCCGTTGCCGAGTCCTTGAACATTGCCCAGTCTACAGTCTCCAAATAGTCCTGGAGTTGTTCCTCTGCCCCCCCCCCCCCCCCGAACAGCTCTGTACTGTCCTCACCTCTGGGGGTGCGCTCTTTAATTGCTGCCTGTAGGCAGGAAGAAGCAGCACCGCAGTATGGTCGGATTTACCGAAGTGAGGGCGAGGGATAGAACGATAGGCATTCTTGATAGTGGTGTAGCAGTGGTCGAGGGTGTTAGGTCCTCTGGTGAAGCAGGAGACATGTTCGTGATAGTTAGGGAGTGATTTGTTTAGGTTTGCCTTATTGAAGTCCCCAGCAATGGTGGTAAATGCCTCGGGGTAAAACGTCTGGTGTTTGTTGACCACAGCATGCAGCTTCTCCAGTGCCAGACGGATGTTTGCTTGGGTGGGATGTAGACCGCGGTCAGGATGATGGAGGTGAATCCCCTTGGAAGGTAGAAGGGACGGCACTTCACCACCAGATGTTCCAGGTGTGGAGAGCAGGAGTTGGACAGGACTGCCACGTCTGAGCACCACACAGAGTTGACCATGAGGCAGACGCCCCCTCCTCTCCCTTTCCCAGATGCCAGTGTACGGTCCATACGGTGGATGGAGAACCCTTCAAGCTGGACCGCAGAGTCTGGGGAGCTGGGGGTGAGCCGTGTCTGTGTGAAACAGAACACAGAGCATTCCCTCAGCTCCCTTTGATAAAGCAGCCTTGCCTTTAAGTCCTCCACTTTATTTTCAAGGGACTGTACATGAGCCAGTAGGATGCATTTAACCTGCTTTTAACTATTTATACTGTTCCATCAGGGACGGGATTGTTTTTAGCGTTGTTATGTGTGAAATGTTTTAAATTTCATGTGCGATGCTCCAGTATTCCCTGGGAAACGTCTTTTCATTTTGCACTGTACAACAAGTGCTTGAGAGAGCAGAGACATGGGCCTCACATTGACCAGTACTTCTTACGAAGCAACCAGTCAAATCAGTCGAGTGAAGCACAGCGACAGGACTCAAACCAAAGTTCGCAGAGCATCAGCACCCATGTCACTGAAGAGGTTGATACAAGCACAGAAAGGCCGGTGGAGGAGCCCACGCAACAACGACAAAGACCTCCATTGGAGGGAAAGATCAAAGGGCACAAACCTGGAGTGAAATGGCCCAAAGCTGTTGAAAAGAAAGAGTGGGAGACGGTCAACAGTGACCTTATACATATCTTGGAGCAACAAGCGGACACAGCAGTGGAAAAGCTTGAAAGGATGGGCAACACAATCTACAGCTATGGAGAAGAACGGTTTGGGGTGAGTAAAGGGAGAGGTGGAAAGAAATTACCAACACCAATCAAGTCCAGGAGGCAGCAGGAGATCGAGAGGCTAATCAGAGAGAGGAGACAGTTGAAAAAGCAATGGAAAAAAGCAACTGAGGCAGAGAGAGAAGGTCTCATGCTACTCCAAGAGGACATCAAGAGCCGATTGGCAACCTTGCGAAAAGCAGAGAACTTGAGGAAACTTCGCAAGAAGAAAGAACACACAAGAACACGGTTCTACAAAGACCCTTTCAAGTTCATCAAAGACCTCTTCGCAAAGGAAAAAAGTGGTACTTTGAAAACATCAAAACGGGAATTGGAGGAACACCTGGAAAAGGCCCACCAAGACACGGAAAGGCATGAGCAGTTAGTCATCCCACATGACATCCCGCCTATTCAACCACCTGAATTCAACCTGGACACCAGCCCTCCAAGATGGAAAGAGGTAGAGAACACTGTCCGGCGAGCAAGAGCAGCATCAGCTCCGGGGCCAAACGGAGTACCATACAAGCTCTACAAGAACGCACCGGATGTGTTACGCTTTCTATGGAAGCTCATGAGGGTGGTGTGGAAGAAGCAAACAATACCTAAGGCGTGGCGAAGGGCCGGCGGACATCAGCCAATTCCGGCCAATATGTCTCCTCAACGTCGAGGGAAAAACCTTTTTCAGCATTGTATCACAAAGGCTGTCCACCTATCTGGTAACAAACAAGTACATTGATACATCTGTACAGAAAGCAGGAATTCCAGGATTTTCGGGCTGCTTGGAGCATACATGCATGATCTGGCACCAGATCCAAGCAGCTAAGAAGGAGAAGAGAGACCTACATGTGATCTTCCTCGATCTGGCCAATGCATTTGGTTCAGTTCCCCATGAACTCCTTTGGGAATCTTTTGCCTTTTTCCATGTACCAGAGCTCATCACCACACTGGTCAAGAGCTATTTCCAAGACCTGCAGCTGTGCTTCACAACAGCTGACTTCAGTACAACATGGCAGCGCTTGGAAGTAGGCATCATGGCAGGCTGCACACTCACCCTTGGCCTTTACAATGGCCATGGAAGTCATCATCAGGGCCTCAAAATGGGTGGTGGGCGGTGAACGAACCAGGGCTGGGCTCCGTCTGCCACCCATCAGGGCATACATGGACAACATGACCACACTAACCACTACTGCAGCATGCACCAAGCGGCTACTTGGAAAGCTGCAGGAGAACATCAAGTGGGCCCGAATGAAGATCAAACCAAGTAAATCTCGAAGCATCTCCATAGTCAAGGGGGTGCTTAGAGACACAAGGTTCTGTATCGGTGACGACCCAATACCAACAGTGCCTGAACAGCCAGTTAAAAGCCTGGGCAGATGGTACAACGCAAGTCTCAAGGACAAAGAGCAGGTGCAACAACTAAGGCAAGAAATTGTCAATGGCCTGGAGAACATCAATCAGACCCTACTGCCTGGGAAACTGAAGCTCTGGTGCCAACAGTTTGGACTCCTTCCTCAGACAATGTGGCCACTGACCATTTATGAAGCCCCAATAACAACTGTGGAGAAGATGGAGCGAACCATAACTTCATACGCGAAGAAATGGCTCGGGGTCCCACGATGTCTAACTAACATCGGCCTATATGGCAAAGGGGTCCTGGAACTACCTCTCACTAGTCTAACAGAGGAATACAAGTGTTCTAAAGTAAGACTTCAGATGACACTGAGGGACTCTAGAGACAAGACCATCAGTGCTGTTGCGCCGCCCCTAGTAACTGGCCGGAAGTGGACACCATCTGATGCAGTACAGCAAGCTTCATCAGCCCTGAGACACAAAGACATCGTGGGGCAAGTCCAGCAGGGAAGAGGAGGCTTTGGCCTTACGACAAGTAAACCAACTTGGCGAAAGGCCACAACATCAGAGCGGAGGACATTGGTGGTCGAGGAGGTGCGGCGACAAGAGGAGGCCGCAAAAACTGCAAAGGCGGTCTCTCTTGCCAAACAGGGGCAATGGATGCAGTGGGAAGGTGTGGAGCGGAGGAAGATCAGCTGGAAAGAACTATGGGAAATGGAAGCAAGCAAGATCAGCTTCATCATCAGAGCGACTTATGACGTGCTTCCATCACCAAAGAACCTCCATCAGTGGTACGGCGAGGATCCAACCTGTGCCCTCTGCCCAACTCCAGCGACCCTCAAACACATCATGGTAGGCTGCAAGACCAGCCTCACGCAAGGGAGATACACGTGGCGGCATAATCAGGTACTAAAAAGCCTGGCATCAACCCTTGAGAACAGGCGGTGTGCGACCAACTCCTTGCCTCCGAGAGCAAGCAACCCCCCCCCCCCTAAGGGCAACAACCTTTGTCCGAGAAGGACAGAAAACATCTAAACATCCTTCCACCAGATCAGAAGAAGGAAACATATGCAGGGCCCGCGACTGGAGGATGCTGGCGGACATCGGCCGGCAACTAGTTTTTCCACCTGAAATTGCTTCCACCAACCTCAGGCCAGGCTTGGTGTTCTGGTCCCCTTCACAGAAGACTGCTTACATCATAGAGCTCACAGTTCCATGGGAGAACTCTGTTGAGGAGGCCTATGAGCGTAAGAAGCTGCGTTACGCAGAGCTTGCAGCAGAGGCAACGCAGCGTGGCTGGAACACCAAAGTCTATCCAGTTGAAGTGGGATGCAGAGGATTTGTTGCGTCAGCTACCATCAGACTGCTGAAGGAGCTTGGAATCCACGGTCAGGCTCTGCGGAAGACCATAAGATCACTCTCAGAGGCGGCTGAAAGAAGCAGCCGGTGGATTTGGCTCAAGCGGAAAGACCCATGCTGGGCCCCAAGTATTTCAGGGTGAATCTTTGGGACGGTTTGACACGGGACACGCGCTGAGGGCTGATCATCCTGCAGTGGGCCGCCCTTGTGGAGGGTGTATAGTGTTAAAAGGCCGAAACACCCAGTGATGCAAGGGTACACTACTGATGATGTGTCCTGTGCCCAACTGTCCTGAAGGTTACCCAGGCCAAGATATACGTATCCACTCCCCCCCCCCGCCCCCCCACCGATGTTGAGCGTCTACCACTCTCAACAATCAACGAATGTCGTGAAATGCTCCCCACCTATTGGCACAAGGGACTTCTTAACATCTTGTCCTGTGTATTTGATTCTGTTGCTTGCAAGATGACAATAAGGTTGATTGATTGAGAGTAGGGAGATGGGGCCGAAGTCCCCTGCGCTTCATTCTGACCTGAAGTCCTGCCTGTCTGCCACGTTTCCAGACACAATAAGCCAGAAAGGGTTATTGGGAAGAAAGAGCTACTTTAAATTTAGTTGCATCTGGTTTGGTAACTATAGTTCGGTGGAGATTCCATGCTTTAATTGTGCGGGGGGAGAACGAATTGCTGTACACATCTGTCTTTGTAGCTGGAATCACAAATTGGATCGAATGCCCTTGTCTGCTCCTAATTGGTTTGGGTTTGGTGTAGGTCTTGTAATCTATGTCAAGCTGACCATTTAACATTTTGTAAAAACAGGTCAAACAGTGAACTTCACGTCTGTCTTGTAGAGGGTTCCATCCCAGACAATTCAGAAGTTTGGTGCCACTCGCTTTTCTCTCATAGGTGTTAGTAACAAATCGAGCTGCCTGTCTTTGGACACGTTCGATGGAAGAAATGTTTTTATTTGTGTATGGGTCCCATGCTGCAACTGCGTAGTCCAAATGAGGTCTAACGAGGGTGAAGTATAGCTTCTCCTTGACAGAAGTTGAACAATGATGAAAGTTGCGCCTCAGAAAATTTAGGACACCTGTTACTTTCACCGTTGCATGATGAGTCTGACCATTCCAACGCAGATCATTCTGCAAAATGGCAATAAGGGTTAATGTACAAACCCTCACTTTTCATTATCTCCTTCATCGATTTGGC
>NW_022630788.1:32656-57162 GCF_010909765.2 Amblyraja radiata | reverse complement strand
GAGAGAGTGAATCAGAATCAGAATCAGAATCACACTTTATTCGCCAAGTATGAATTTCAATGGCCAGGTCAGTCATACAATTAAAAACAACGACACTCATTTTAACATGAACATCCACCAGAGTGTCTCTTACATTCCTCACTGTGACAGAAAGCGAAATAAAGTTCAAGTACTTCCTTTTATTCTTCCTCGGTCGGGGTCACGAAACCTCCGTTGACGGGACGATCTTGACTCTCGTAGCCGGTGGAGTTCGGGCCCTCCACGTCGAGGTGATCAAGCTCCTGCATCGGGGGGGGTGTCGGCTACGCCCCCCCCCCCCCCCCCCACCGGGCGAACGAATCTCGCGTCGGGGGCTGGTCGAGCCTTCCGCGGCGTTGGAGCTCCCGATTCGGCCGAGACTACGAGCCTTTTATGTTGATTCCGCGGTGGTCACGGTGGGAGCGATCCCAGGCAAGAGATCCGGTGTTAGTTCCGCGCCCGGGCTCACGACAGTCCAAGGAGGCTTCCAACTCCATCGATGGTAGGCCGCAGATCACGGAGTATGTTATCCGAAAATTGATCACATCTCCGGCAAGGTAGGAACTTGAAAAACAGTTTCCCCCGATCCCTTCCCCCTCCCCCCACATAAAACAAACCGAAGACCATTAAAGCAAACTTATAACAAACTGAAAAATAAGAACAATTTTTTTAAAAACCGAACAGACTGCCGGCAAGGCTGTCATCTCCCCGGCGCCCCGGTGGTCCTGATTGCATTCGCTTCTCAAGCCACTGCTCTTACTTTGGCCTGTAATGCTCTTCGTCCACACATCCCTCATGTTGTTCTGCAGAAGATTCTGCTCCAGTATCCTCATATTGTCGTCCTTCCGCTTTTTAGTCTCGCCTTCATTTCTTTCTGCGCCCGTTTTACCTCCTCCCTGTCACCATTCCAGAAGGCCCTCTTCTTCTGGTTGAGAAAGGCCTTGATGAATCTCGTGTTCCACGGGGGGATGTCAGGGAAACAGCGTAGTCTCCTCGTGGACACTGTTATCCTCACATAATTTTATATAACTGGTAGCAGAGTCCGTAAGTCTATCAATGTCCTACAGATTGTATCCCAGTATGTACAAAAGGAACATTCTGGAACACCTACTGCCATATATGAGGATAGATGAGGTGCATTTGAACCCCTGTCTATCTCACCTGGAAGGACTGATGATGGTCCCAGCATGGAGATAGGTGAGGAGCTATATAGACAGGTATTACATCGACAGCAGTTGCAAGGGAGGTAGGTACCTGAGGGAGGAATTGGTGATCCATGGTTTTGCCGAGGGTGCGTTCTCGGTGGAAAGAAGAGAAGGTTAGAGACGTGACTCGTTCTGGGATAATGTTGGAGGTAAGGGAAATGTCGGGGGATAATAAGTTGGATTCTGAGGCTGGTGATCTAGTACCAGGAGAACTTTATCTATGTTCCCTGGAAAGGACAGGGAGGGAGAGCGGGACCACGGGTATAGATGAGTCTCAGGTGAGGAGTCCATTGATGACAGCAGGGGAAAGCGATCTTTAATAAAGAGAAACGACAACTGCGAATTCAAAGAACAGAACGCCTCGACATGGGAGTACTCGCTGTCTCCTCCTAGTAATGCACTGTTTTCTGGTCCTCACATTTCACCTGCCCAGCACCCGCATCCAACACATCATGCAACATCATTTCCGTCACCTCCAAAATGATCACATCCAGTCACATATTCCCATCTCCAGCCTTCTCGGCATCGCGCAAACACGGCTCTCTCCCTATTTCCTTAGTTCCCAACCATCCCCCCCCAAAACCACCCCTTCCCCAAGTGTTATTCCCAGCAATCGCAGGACATATAACATCAGCCCCATAAGATGTCTGCCTCCAACATTGTCACAAACCATTGTGTTCAAGAAGGAACTGCAGATGTTGGAAGATCGAAGGTACACAAAATGCTGGAGAAACTCAGCGGTTGCAGCAGCATCTATGGAGCGAAGAAGTAGGCAACTTTTCGGGCCGAAACCCTTCTTCCTTCGCTCCATAGATGCTGCTGCACCTGCTGAGTTTCTCCAGCATGTTGTCACAAACCATATCGCCTCAGCAGATAGCCCCTCCTCAACCTTCAACCGGAGAGTCCCAAAACCACATCGCCCGCATCTATTTTTACACAACAGGACTGTCCAGGTGGGCCCATTTTTGCCACTTGCACTTGTTGCACTTATCTCATTATAAACTGTCCTCCTTTTCCTCTGCGACTGTGGCTGATTGAGCTCTTTCATTTCTCGGCCTTGTGCTCCCATTCTTTATTCGAACAGAAGTGGGTTTCCAAATCCTCACCTCTTGCCGCATCCTATCAAGCTTCACAACCCACGAGTTCACCTCCGTATTTATCGCCAGCTGCAACGAGATCCGGTACTCCATTTTTCCACAGAATCCAATCCCTATTATTCTCACTTCTGCCCATCCCTCTCAAGCCACCCTTCACTGACTGCTAATACATTTCACTTCCACCGTGGGAGATGCAACATTTCCTCCCCCACCGTCGTCCAGTGACGTCAGCAGACAATCCAGGCGAGATAAGAATTCTCATGCCCATTCTCCAACCTCGTCCATTGCATTTTGTTCTCACGATGTGGCCTCTTCTACGTCGGCGACACCAAATGGCGATTAGATGGCCACTGGTGAGCGCTTCAATCTGACTTCTTATATTCTCACAAATCTGGCCATCGTCAGCCGTCTCTATTACGAGGGTAATCTGTCCGAAAAATACCGCACACTCTGCTTGGCTAGCCTACAGCCCAAATTTCCGATTTCAGGGAAACCTTGCCTTCTATGTTACAATGTCTTCACCTATTTGATTCACCTCTTGTCATCCCATTTGCCTATACCTATAACCCCCTTTATTAAGCATAGAAAACAGGTGCAGGAGTAGGCCATTCGGCCCTTCGAGCCTGCACCGCCATTCGATATGATCCAACTCATTATCCCATCTGTGCCTTCTCTCCATACCCCCTGATCCCTTTAGCCACAAGGGTCACATCTAACTCCCTCTTAAATATAACCAATGAACTAGCGTCAACTACCTTCTGTGGCAGAGAATTCCACAGATTTCACCACTCTCTCTGTAAAAAATGATTTTCTCATCTCGGTCCTAAAAGACTTCCCTCATATCCTTAAACTGTGACCCCTAGTTCTGGACTTTCCCAACTTTCACATATTATACCTATAATCCGCACAATACATGTTCGGAACCCCCCTTCCTGTTTCATCCACTACCCAGCCGTACCTTTCACCCACCGCGAACCATCCCCCATCTCGTTCCATTCGACCTGAATCTCCCCTTCGATGGGCAACTTTATCACGTTTTACAGTCACATACTAGCACAGTTAGCATTTGTGCCCCCCACTGATCACCTTCCAGATTTTGTCTCACCCTCACTCTACCTCGACCACACGGCAGAAACAATTTTCCTTCTTTTCTTCCACCTATCATCACCCAACTACATATGTCTACTAATTCTAAACCTCTCCCCCATCTGCCCCACATCCACCACTCCTCTGTGGTTAAGCTGTCTGCCAGGTCCCTCTTTCACTGCTCCCAAATCCCTCTTTACATTGGCTATCATTCCACTGCACTCTTTTACTTGCTGCACGGTCTAGACCCAAAATGGCGGCCATTCTTTACGGTCATTGAGCTGCTACAACAGTTTATGTTTGCTGAACATTTCAGCAAGGGGGGACAGTTCCTTGTGTCCCGCTCAACTGTGTATTTTAGTTCTATCGCCTTTATTGCAGCAGCGACCCTCTCTCCAAACTGTATTTATTTCTCTCCTTCTTTCGACTTTTTCTCTGCCTTCCCGCTCAATGATGATATTGTCAATATTGAAATGGTTCAGAAAAGATTTACGAGGATGTTGTCAGCACTAGAGGGTGTGAGCTATAAGGAGTGGTAAAGTGGGTGGGGTCTCTATTCCATGGAGCATAGGAGGATGGGGAGATCATATGGAGGTGTACAAAATCATGAGAGTAATAGATTGGGAAGATGCACAGTGTCATTTATCCAGCGTAGGGGAATCGAGGACCAGAGGACATGGATTCATGGTGAAGGTGAAAATAATTAATAGGAATCAGAGGGGTAACATTTCACACAGAGGGTTGGTGGGTGTATGGAACAAGCTGCCAGAGGACGTAGTTGAGGTTGGGACATCCCATCGTTTAAAAAAAACGGTTGTATAGGACATGTTTGGAGGGTTATGGATCAAACATGGGCAAATGGGACTAGGGTAACAGGGACATTGTTGGCCGGTGTGTGCGAGTTTGGCCGAAGGGCCTGTTTCCGCACTGTATCAATCAATGATTCTCTGACTACGTCAGTACTACCCACAGTGTGTCACTCCACCAGTACTACCCGCAGTGTGTCGTAAGAAATAGTACTACGCACAGTGTGGCACTCCACCAGTACTACCCACAGTGTGTCACTCCATCAGAACTACCCCAGAATGTATCAAAGCGTAAGTACTATCCCGCAGTGTCTCACTCCATGAATTCTACCCCAGAGTGTGTCACTACATACGTACCACCCCACAGAGTGTATCTCCATCGGTACTGCTCCACTGTATGCCATTGCATCAGTACTGCCCCACAGTGTGTCACTCCGTCAGTACTACTCCACAATTTGTCATAAGCAATAGTACTACCACACAGTGTGTCACTTCATCAGAATTACATGAGAATGTCTCTTTCATAAGTACTATCCCACATTGTACGACTCCATCAATACTACTCCACAGTATGTCTCCCCATCAGTGCTACTACACACTATGTCACTCCATCAATACAACCCATAGCGTCTCACTCCGTCAGAGCAACCCCACAGTATGTCATTCCTTCACTACTACCCCACAATGTTTCTCTCCACCAATCCTACCTTACGTATGTCATTTCTTCAGTATTACCCAACATTGTACCTGTCCAGCAGTATTACCCAAGTGTGTTACTCAATCTGTACTACCTTAAGTATGTCATTCCATCTGCACTAACCCACAGTGTGTCAATTCATCAGTACATTTCCACGGTTTGTCAATCCATTGCAACAACTACAGGGTGTTTTATTCCATTAGTATTTCAACACAGTTTGTTATAGCAAAAATACGACCTCACAGTGTATCAATTCATCAGTCCTACCACACTGTGTCACTCCACAAAACTATCACTGAATGTGTCATAACATGCGATATACCCCCACAGTGTGTCATTCCATCAATACTACTCCATTGTGTGTCTCTTCATCAGTACTACAACAAGGTTGCATTCCATCAGTGCTGCCCTACAATTGTCACCCGATCAATACTACTTGACAGTGTGTCACTCCTTCAGTATTCCCCAATCAGAGTTTCACTCCACCAGTACCACTTCACGGTGTCTCACTCCATCAATACCACCCCAGAGTGTCACTGCATCAGTACTGCCCCACAGTGTGCCACTCCATCAGCTGCACCCCGCAGTGTGTCAATCCCAGTGCTACCCCACATGTTTAACACAATCTGTACAACAGTAGCATCATACTACTGCAGAATGCGAATTCATCAATTCTACCCCACAGTGTATCAGTCCGTCAGTTGTTGTTGTTCTTCCTTCGTAGTCGAAGAAGACCATGACTTCAGTGCTTTTGTGTGTGTGTGTCCGGAGGTGACTGGTGACACCGAGCCGGACCCGGAAGACTCGCCCGCCTATAGGACACAGTTGCGTGGGTGCTGCAGCAGAAGTTGTAGTGGCTCCGAGCTTCTGCGATGCGCTTCTGCTCATCTGCCATTGGGCGGTACGGGTTATGAAGTCATAACTTGCGCTTGACTTGGATTAAAGTGGGGTAGAGTTGCGCAAATCGTCAGCCTGACTCTCTCGTCCCTGTCTTTTAGGATCCAGTGGCAAAACATAGTCAAGACGGCTGGCGATAGGTCAGGCTGCAGTGGAAACCAATAGCGGGCTATACGTCGTCTGACACAGGAGCGAACGAACTCCAACAGTACTAGCCTACAGCGTGTCATTCCTTCAGTCCAATGGCGCAGTGTGTCATTCCATCAGATCTACGACAGAATGTATCATAACATCAGTACTACCCCACAGTGTGCCTCGACATCATTACTTCAACTTAGCGTGGGATTACATCAGGACTATCCCACAGTGTGTCATTCCAACGGCACTAGCTCAATGTACATTAATGGGTACCACCCCCACAGTGTGTCATTCCAACGGTACTAGCTCAATGTACATTAATGGGTACTGCCCCACAGTGTGTCATTACATCAGAACAATTGCAGAGTGTTGTTCCAGTAGTGCTAACCCGATGGGCATCACTCCACCGGTACCGAACTCAGTGTGTCATCCAATCAGTGTAGCCTCACAGTGTATGGCTCCATCAGTATTACCCCAATGTCTGTCTCTCCATCAGTACTGCCCCACAGTGTGTCGTTGTGTATGTGGCATGCCACAATCTGCCACCCCATCACAACCACCTCACAATGTATTAATGCATCAGTACAACCGCGCAGTGTCTCACTCCATCAGTACGACAACGCAGTTTGTTACTCGATTAGTACTACTCCACATGGTGCCACTGCATCAGCTCTTACCCACCGTGTGTCACTCCATCTGTGCCACCATTAATAGTGTCACTCCATAACAATACTCCGCAGTGTGTCACTCCTTCAGTACAACCCACAGTTTGTCACTCTGTCAGTACTATCACAGAGTATGTCACTCCATCTGTACTACGGAACAGTGTGTCTCTCCATGGGTACTACTCCAAAGTGTATAACTCCATCAGTATTGTCCCACAGTGTGTACCTCCATCAGTACCACCACAAAATGAGTCACTCCATGAGTACTACTCCACAATGTGTCACTCCATCAGTTCTGCCCCAGCGTGTTTTATACCATCAATACTATCCCGCTGTGTGGCACTCCATCAGTACTACGGTATAATGTTTAATTCCATTAGTACTACCCAACAGTGCGTCCCTCCATCAGACTACTCCATAGTGTCCCACTCCATCAGTACTACCACACAGTGTGTCGCACAATCAGAACTACCACAGAATGTGTTATTATATTAATCCCACCCACAGTCTGATCCTCTATCAATATTACTCCACAGTGTGTCATTCCATCAGTACTACACCACAGTCTGTCCCTCCATCAGAACCATCACTCATTGTTTCACGCCATCAGAGCAGCCCGATCATGTGTCTCCCCATTAGTACCACACGCCAGTGGGTCATTACATCATAGAAACATAGAAACATAGAAATTAGGTGCAGTAGGCCATTCGGCCCTTCGAGCCTGCACCGCCATTCAATATGATCATGGCTGATCATCCAACTCAGTATCCCGTACCTGCCTTCTCTCCATACCCTCTGATCCCCTTAGCCACAAGGGCCACATCTAACTCCCTCTTAAGTATAGCCAATGAACTGGCATCGACTACCCTCTGTGGCAGGAAGTTCCAGAGATTCACCACTCTCTGTGTGAAAAAAGTTCTTCTCATCTCGGTTTTAAAGGATTTCCCCCTTATCCTTAAGCTGTGACCCCTTGTCCTGGACTTCCCCAACATCGGGAGCAATCTTCCTGCATCTAGCCTATCCAACCCCTTAAGAATTTTGTAAGTTTCTATAAGATCCCCTCTCAATCTCCTAAATTCTAGAGAGTATAAACGAAGTCTATCCAGTCTTTCTTCATAAGACAGTCCTGACATCCCAGGAATCAGTCTGGTGAACCTTCTCTGCACTCCCTCTATGGCAATAATGTCCTTCCTCAGATTTGGAGACCAAAACTGTACGCAATACTCCAGGTGTGGTCTCACCAAGACCCTGTACAACTGCAGTAGAACCTCCCTGCTCCTATACTCAAATCCTTTTGCTATTAAAGCTAACATACCATTCGCTTTCTTCACTGCCTGCTGCACCTGCATGCCCACTTTCAATGAATGGTGTACCATGACACCCAGGTCTCGCTGCATCTCCCCTTTTCCTAGTCGGCCACCATTTAGATAATAGTCTGCTTTCCTGTTTTTGCCACCAAAATGGATAACCTCACATTTATCCACATTATACTGCATCTGCCAAACTTTTGCCCACTCACCCAGCCTATCCAAGTCACCTTGCAGTCTCCTAGCATCCTCCTCACAGCTAACACTGCCCCCCAGCTTAGTGTCATCCGCAAACTTGGAGATATTGCCTTCAATTCCCTCATCCAGATCATTAATATATATTGTAAATAGCTGGGGACCCAGCACTGAGCCTTGCGGTACCCCACTAGTCACTGCCTGCCATTGTGAAAAGGACCCGTTTACTCCTACTCTTTGCTTCCTGTTTGCCAGCCAGTTCTCTATCCACATCAATACTGAACCCCCAATGCCGTGTGCTTTAAGTTTGTAAACTAATCTTTTATGTGGGACCTTGTCGAAAGCCTTCTGGAAGTCCAGATACACCACATCCACTGGTTCTCCCCTATCCACGCTACTAGTTACATCCTCGAAAAATTCTATAAGATTCGTCAGACATGATTTACCTTTTGTAAATCCATGCTGACTTTGTCCAATGATTTCACCACTTTCCAAATGTGCTGCCATCCCATCTTTAATAACTGACTCTAGTAGTTTCCCCACTACCGATGTTAGACTAACTGGTCTGTAATTCCCCGTTTTCTCTCTCCCTCCCTTCTTAAAAAGTGGGGTTACGTTTGCTACCCGCCAAACCTCAGGAACTACTCCAGAATCTAAAGAGTTTTGTAAGATTATTACTAATGCATCCACAATTTCTGGTGCAACTTCCTTAAGTACTCTGGGATGCAGCCTATCTGGCCCTGGGGATTTATCGGCCTTTAATCCATTCAATTTACCCAACACCACTTCCCGGCTAACCTGGATTTCACTCAATTCCTCCACCTCCTTTGACCCGCGGTCCCCTGCTATTTCCGGCAGATTATTTATGTCTTCCTTAGTGAAGACGGAACCAAAGTAGTTATTCAATTGGTCCGCCATATCCTTCTTCCCCATGATCAACTCACCTGTTTCTGACTGCAAGGGACCTACATTTGTTTTAACTAATCTCTTTCTTTTCACATATCTATAAAAACTTTTGCAGTCAGTTTTTATGTTCCCTGCCAGTTTTCTTTCATAATCCATTTTTCCTTTCCTAATTAAGCCCTTTGTCCTCCTCTGCTGGTCTCTGAATTTCTCCCAGTCCTCCGGTATGTTGCTTTTTCTGGCTAATTTGTACGCATCATCCTTCGCTTTGATACTATCCCTGATTTCCCTTGTTATCCACGGATGCACTACCTTCCCTGATTTATTATTTTGCCAAACTGGGATGAACAAATTTTGTAGTTAATCCATACAGTCTTTAAATGTCTTCCATTGCATATCCACCGTCAACCCTTTTAGAATTAATTGCCATTCAATCTTGGCCAATTCACGTCTCATACCCTCAAAGTTACCTTTCTTTAAGTTCAGAACCATTGTTTCTGAATTAACAATGTCACTCTCCATCCTAATGAAGAACTCAACCATATTATGGTCACTCTTGCCCAAGGGGGCACGTACAACAAGACTGCTAACTAACCCTTCCTCATTACTCAATACCCAGTCTAAAATAGCCTGCTCTCTCGTTGGTTCCTCTACATGTTGATTTATAAAACTTTCCCGCATACATTCCAAAAAATCCTCTTCCTCAGCACCCCTGCCAATTTGATTCACCCAATCTATATGTAGATTGAAGTCACCCATTATAACGGTTTTGCCTTTGTCGCACGCATTTCTAATTTCCTGTTTGATACCATCTCCAACTTCACTACTACTGTTAGGTGGCCTGTACACAACACCCACCCGCGTTTTCTGCCCCTTAGTGTTTCGCAGCTCTACCCATACCGATTCCACATCCTGCAAACTAATGTCCTTCCTTTCCTTTGCGTTAATCTCCTCTCTAATCAGCAACGCTACCCCACCTCCTTTTCCTTTCTCTCTATCCCTCCTGAATATTGAATATCCCTGGATGTTCAGCTCCCAGCCTTGGTCACCCTGGAGCCATGTCTCCGTGATCCCAACTATATCATAGTCATTAATAGCTATCTGCACATTCAACTCATCCACCTTATTACGAATGCTCCTTGCATTGAGACACAAAGCCTTCAGGCTTGTTTTTACAACACTCTTACCCCTTATACAATTTTGTTGAAAAGTGGCCCTTTTTGATTTTTGCCCTGGATTTTCCGGCCTGCCACTTTTACTTTTTACCTTGCTGCCTATTGCTTCTACCCCCATTTTACACCCCTCTGTCTCTACTCTCACACATTTAAGAAACCCTTTCCCTTTAACTCCATCCACCACTAGCCCATTCGACACCCCACCCCCCTTATTCAGTTTAAAACTTATTCAGTAGTATCCCATGCGTGTTACTCCTTCAGCACCATTCACCAAGGTATCACTCTATCACTACTGCAGCACAGTCAGCCCTTCAATACAATCTCGCGGTGCGTCACTCAATCAGTAGTATTCCACAGTGCGTTACTCCATCTGTACAGCCACACAGTGTCACTCAATCGGCATTACTCTACAATGTGTCACTCCATTATTTCTACCCTATAGTGTGTCACTCCGACGCTACTACCACACAGTGTGTCACTCCAAAAGTACTATCCCATAGTGTGACACTCAATCCTAACCCATAGTGTCACTACATTCGTACTACGTTACAGCGTGTCAATCCATCCGTACTACCCTGCACTGTGCCACTCCATCAGTACGGACTCACACTATCATTGCATCAGTATTATCCCATAGTTTGTCACTCCATCAGTGCTATCCCATAGCGTGTCACTCCATCAGTATCATCCCATAATGTGTCACTCCGTCAATGTTACCCACATTGTGTAACTACATCAGTACCACACCACAGTACGTCACCAATCAGGACTATTCTACAGTGCGCGTCCTATTAGTACCACCCCATAGTGTGTCACTCTGTTAGTATTACCGCACAGTATGTACCTATTACCACCACAGCATGGTGAGTCACTCCATCTGTACAATTCCGTAATGTGTCACTCATTGAATACTACCTACAGTGTGTTACTCCATCACTACTTCGTCTCAGTGTGTCTCTCAATTAGTGCTACCCCACTGTGTGCCACGCTATCAGTACTAACCCACATTGTTCACTCCATCAGTGATTCACCACTGTGCGTCATTCCATTGGTTCTTCCCCATATGGCGTCATTGCATATTCCACTGAAACGCACCTTCGCAGACACTCACAATGCCACACACTCACACAGTCCACACAAAAATCTCCCTTACGCACGGCAACGTACACTCACACACCCACAAACATCCATTCACATATTGCCACGCACTCAATCGTACGTACGCTGTCACACCCACTCACAGATCCTTGGACACACTCACGCACGGAGGCACTTACACACTCCTCTGCTCACACTCGGTCACACACTCCCAGTCACGAGAACGCACACTTTCTGATACACTTAGTCACAACGGTTTATACTTTTGCAATCACCAACGCACACTCGCCAAACACACTCAAATACTTGCACACACTCACTCATACCAATGCAAATCTTCACACGACTAACACTCCCACACAAGCTCGCACACTGTCACACACTGACATTCCGGCACGCACACACTCATCGTAGTGTCGTCACACAAACGTAAATAGGACTCAAATACAGTCCGATTATAAGATCACAAGCGACACGAGCAAAATTAAGCCATTCAGCCTCTCAAGGATTTGAGTATAAGAGCAGGGAGGTTCTACTGCAGTTGCACATGGTCTTGGTGAGACCGCACCTGGAGTATTGCGTACAGTTCTGGTATCCTAATCTGAGGAAATACATTCTTGCCATAGAGGGAGTACATAGAAGGTTCACCAGACTGATTCCTGGGATGGCAGGACGTTCATATGAAGAAAGACTGGATAGACTCGGCTTGTACACGCTAGTATTTAGAAGATTGAGGTTGGATCTTATAGAAACGTACACAATTCTTAAGGGGTTGGACAGGCTAGATGCAGAAAGATTGTTCCCGATGTTGGGGAAGTCCAGAACTAGGGGGTCATAGTTTAAGGATAAGAGGGAAGTATTTTCGGACCGAGATGAGAAAATCATTTTTTACACAGTGAGTGGTGAATCTGTGGAATTATCTGCCACAGAAGGTAGTTGAGGACAGTTAATTGGCTATATTCAAGAGGGAGTTAGATGTGGCCCTTGTGGTTAAAGGGATCAGGGGGTATGGAGAGAAGGCAGGGATGGGATACTAAGTTGGATGAT
The DNA here is from genome assembly GCF_010909765.2 of Amblyraja radiata. Classification (NCBI taxonomy): domain Eukaryota; kingdom Metazoa; phylum Chordata; class Chondrichthyes; order Rajiformes; family Rajidae; genus Amblyraja; species Amblyraja radiata. The sequence continues at coordinate 44,828 of NW_022630788.1, read as the reverse complement.
CAGCCATGATCATATTGAATGGCGGTGCAGGCTCGAAGGGCCGAATGGCCTACTCCTGCACCTATTTTCTATGTTTCTAAGTCTACTCCGCCATTCAATAATTGCCGATCGACTTCTCCTTCCTAACCCCATAGGTGTGTCAAACATACACGCATACCCGCACCTGAACGAGCACACAACCACACACGTACAATCCCAAGCACTCAAATGCTCTCTAACACATTCTCACATACAATCGTACACATGCACTCACACTAACAGACATACACACGTCCTAGCATTAAGATACACGCAGTGAATCGCAAACACGTACACACTAACGGGCACTCATTTACTCAACACCATCATGTACAGACACATGCTTTTTCACTATCAATTACTTACTCAAATATTCTCACAAACTCACATTCCCACATATTCTCCCACACGCAAAAACTGCCACTCACAAACACAAATGCACTCTCCCACAGAGACACAGATACATTCAATCGCACTTGCATCCACACTTGCTAATGCTCACACATTCTCACAGAGCTATAAACACACACACACACACACACACACACACACACACACACACACACACACACACACACACACACACACACACACACACACGCATTCTTACAAACTGTGCCGCACTCACACACGCAGACCCGCTGCACAAATACACATTTGGAGATTCAGAAAGTTCCCGGCCCGGGGTGTTCACGGCGAGCAGCGCAGCGCGACCGGGAATGTTCCCGTTGAGCGGGGCCGAGCTCTTCAGTCGGCCCGGTAGCCCAGCTCGCCCAACGCGGACTGCGATGAGAGTCGCACCTCTGGAGAGAGGAGGGAGCCGCGAGCAACGGCAGAAAGAGCGCTGGTCTGTCGAAGAGCGAGGAAGGCCGCCGAGAATGAAGGGGAGACCCGGGGAGCGGCGGCTGGCATGAGATTGAACTATTCGGCCAACGTTTGTAACTTTAGCGGCGTCAAACTGTGTCGACACTTGTGCAGTGTCAAGGTGAGGTCGGCTACAAGCTATTACCGGGTTGTCTGTAATACAAAGTATTTCACTGTACCTTGGTACGTATGACAATGACTATCATTGGATCATTGAAATTCTTGCAAACGCATGCACTTACACACCCACGCACAGTCCAACTCGTTCGCACACTCACACTGACACACACATACATGTTCTAACACACTCATGCATGGACTCATAGACTCATACTGCCACACACGTGCGAGTCAGGCTGTATCTCTGGAGACGTTTAGTTCAGTTCATCAATTTCGTTTCGTTTACCGTCACGTGTACCGTGAAACGCTTTCGTTACGCGCTCTCCAGTGAGCAGAATGACAATACATTATTGCAATGCATCCGTTTACAGTGTGTGGATACATGATAAGTGGATGACGTTTAGTGCAAGGGAAAGTCCGACCACCAATGCGGTAAAGAGTAGTTCAATACTGTCTCTAATTGTAGTATCATTGTTCAGGTGCCTTATAACAACTGAAAACTGTTCCTGAATCTGGAGGTGTTCGCTTTCACACTTCTATAACGTTTGCCCGATGGGAGAGGAGAGAAGTTGGAATGGCCAGGTTGCGACACGTCCTTGATTATGCTGCTGGCCTTGCCGAGGCAGCGTGAGATATCAATAGAGTCAATAGAAGAGAGGTCGGTTTGAGTGACGGTTGGGCTACGTCCACGATTCGCTGTAATTTCTTGCGGTCTTGAATGGAGATGTTTCCCAACCAAACTGTGATGCATTCTGATAAAATGCTTCCTATGGTGCATCTGTACAAGTTGCTGGCAGTTGTAGGGGACAGGCCGAACTTCCTAAGCATCCTAAGAACATGGTAGGTGTCCGTTTGTCTCGGAAGCCTCCTTCAAACTGATTGTGCTGGAAAGGGGGAGAAGGCTGGGACAGATGGAGACAGGACAAGGCAAGATATCGGTGAGTGAGTGAGTGATATGAATGATGAGCGGAAGCGTTTTCATATTCAGGTGGTTGTGACTAGAGTTTAAAAGATGAAAGATGTGAGATGAAGATTGTAGAGGATGGAATGAGAAAGACAGAGGAAGGAGTATCGGTGGAGGGGAGGTAGAGGGGATGAACATGTGGGAGTCCGGGTGAGGCGCGAGGATGAGCACGGGGAAGCGGAAACTTACACGTTGGTTACCTAACATTGGATAATTCAATGTTCATACAAATAGGTTGTAAGGTAACAAAGCGGAATATGAAGTGGCCTTATTCAGTCACCCTGGCAATGGAGGAGGCCCAGGACAGAATGGTCAGTGCAGGAAGGGGAGTTAGCAACGGGGAGATCGGCCAGGTCTTGGCGGTTTTTGGTGATATGATCGCCGAGTCCACGCTTCACCACGCCGATGTAACGAGGCCATATCTGGAACACCGCATACAATAGATGAGCAGTGGAGTTGCAGGTGAACCTCAGTCTCACCTGGGAGGGTTCATGGTGTGTTTCAGAGGGGTATAGCGACAAATGTTACGGCCCATGGTGGCTAACCGTTTTACCCGCACTTCCCTAGAAAGACGTTGGAGAGAGAAGTTAGGGCAAGCAGGAGGAGAGTTGGGGAAATGGAGAGAGACATAGTGAGTACAAAGATGAAGGGGAGAAATACAGACGATAGATGGAGGGAGTGAACTATCAAAGGAAGAGTGAGAAGATGAATATTGAGGGGAGTTCCGAGCGAGTGGGTTGGCAAAAGGGACAGAGGGAAGGATCAGGGAGACACAGAGAAACAGAGGGAGAGATGCATGGAGAGGTAAAGGGTAGGGAGGGATATGGAGAGAGAGAGTGTGACAGAGAGAGGGCAGAGCAGAGAGGGAACATAGAGATTGTAGGGAAGAGAGTAACAGTTAAGAGAGAGTGACAGCAGTAAGGATGGAGGGAGAGTGAAAGAGAGGAGGGAGATGTGCTGCATTATTTGCCGTTTTATTTAGATTTAGGACAAATCTGATGCGGCAATGTTTCTGTTCTCTGAGCGTCGTGAGTCTTTGGGTCGTTACTCCTCAGAGGTGATGAAGGCAGAGAATGTTATTGTCTCATGGTATAGTCAGATCTAATCCAGGCAAACAGGGAGCGAATGGTTACCGGGATCAGCGGGAGTGTGAGGTTGAGGTTACAGTCAGTGAAGCAGCGTTCATATTGGGTGGTGAAGCAGAGTGGTGGGGGGGGGGGCGCATTTGAGTCCGAGGTGATGTGTTGAACTAATTCCTCAACCTGTGGACAAAGGTCGCCCAGTCCAGTCCACGTTCAAACTGGGCACCAGAAGCCCCGATAGGGTCCCTGGAATTTGTAATTGCCTTGCCTAGTGAAACGGATTGAAGGGAATCAGACAAACAACATGAGGTGGAGAGTTGGATCTGATGGAGTTTGAAGCAATATCCCCTTTGCTGGAACAATGCCGCCCGCCCGCCGCTCCCAATTTCCATCCCTCAGTATCTATCGCCACAATCCCAGTCTTTGGAGTTTCTCAATCATTTCCCTGAATAAATCACAACCTGTCTCAGCAGGGATTTCACTCGGCTGATGTCATCTGTTTGCTAATGATTTCAAAATCTCTATTTTAAACTCTGTTGAAACTTCATTGTCCCGGTGGAGACGGAAAATGGTATCATCTCCAGGAATGTTCTGGCCCAGCATTTCATTCCGAGAGATTACCAATAGCTCACGGGGACACGTCGCTGGGCAGAGAAAATGGGGGGAAAGCTTTTAGAATATTACGCCGTGGAGAAAATCTTGTACGTGATCATTGCTGCCGTTGGCGTCCCTGGTAAGTAAGTGAGTGAGCAGAACAATTCAAGTTTGATAACTCCATCCGTGTGTTAACTGGTGTTGACCTGATTCTGATCATGTTACGTGTTCCCAACTGATGTTCGTTGTACAAGAATATGTGAAGAATATCAATCCTCTCGGTGAAATATTTTTGAATTAACGCTCCTGTGATTTATCTTATTTTCAGACAGCTGAAACTAACCCTCGTTTTCTCTTACTGCTGCCGACCGGGAGCCACTAGAAAGTTGTTCTTGCCATCATTGGGACCTCGCCCACAATTGTTCCAGTAGTCGGGACAGGCAGGCAGGCACCTCTTAGGGACGGTGTGACTGGGAGAGAGGTATTCACATTGTGAAGTTCACTATGAGTGAGATATTGATCAGAATGCACAGCCGCTCCTGTGGACATTGTGTCTCACTGTGGAGTCTGTCTATCACAGTAGGATTCCACCGTCTGTTGGTCAATAATTGGATCGATCTCCTGAACCAGTGGCCTCGGATCTACCGGTGTGTGTGTGTGTGTGTGTGTGTGTGTGTGTGTGTGTGTGTGTGTGTGTGTGTGTGTGTGTGTGTGAGTGTGTGTGTGTGTGTGTGTGTGTGTGTGCGCGCGCGTGTGGTTGCGCGCGCGTGTGTGTGTGTGTGAGTGTGTGTGTGTGTGTGTGTGTGTGTGTGTGTGTGTGTGTGTGTGTGTGTGTGTGTGTGTGTGTGTGTGTGTGTGTGTGTGTGTGTGTGTGTGTGTGTTATTACGGAACTGAACACTGTGGAGTGAATCCATTAACGGAGCCTCTCTCCTGCCGGATTGTAAGATGTTCCTGCCTTCCCTCTGGAAGCCTCCCTCCTTGTCCCCATCAGATGCCGAGTTCTCAGAGCCCTGGTTAAACGCGGCCGGCCGGTCACGGTTAAATCTGTGAAAGCGGCCCCTTCACAGACTGTTAGCTGCAGGATTAACTATAGAAAGGCCCATTGCGCCTATTGTAGCGGGTGGATGGCTGCACGTTCCCTCCCTTCCCTTTACCCCACCCGCCCGTCGCCTTATCTCTTCTCCCCTGAAGCAGGCAGGCAGGCAGGTCGGGCACAGTCGGAGCCGGCTCTGACATTGTTAAACTTGCAGCCGCCGCGCACCGACTCCAACACTCCTGATCTTGAGCTGAAAGTCGAGCCGGTGTTCAGCCCCGGAGACCGTGTTGAGTAAATGCCCCGTGTCCGTTCCCTTGTCTTTCCACAGTGAATTTAGTGGCGATTGTGATCCTGTCCCGGGGGAAATGCGGCCTCTCCACCTGCACCACTCGCTACCTTGTGGCCATGGCAGCGGCCGATCTACTGGCCGTCATCACCGAGGTCATTTTGTTTCAGCTCCGATATCATTACTTTTATTGGAGTTTCCTGTCTCTCACCCCTGTGTGCAGTGTTATCCTTGTACTGTCGACTGCAGCTACAGACTGTTCTGTCTGGTTCACCGTCACTTTCACCTTTGATCGGTTTGTCGCCATTTGTTGCCAGAAGCTGAAAACTAAATATTGCAGCGGGAAAACTGCGGCTGCGGTTCTGGCAACAGCCGGCGTTCTGTTCTGTCTGAAAAACCTTCCCCACTACTTCACACGGGAACCCCGGTCAATCATCGACAATGTCCCGTGGGGCTGTGACCCGGTGGACAATGTTTTCACTGACCATCGGTGGATGGCATTTGACTGGATCGAAACGGTTTTAACTCCGTTCTTACCATTCGCTGTAATCCTGCTGCTCAACGCTCTGACAGTCCGCCACATTTTAGTGGCCAGTCGGGTCCGTAAGGGGCTGAGGGGTCAGGGCAAGGGGGAGAACCGCAGTGACCCGCAGATGGAGAGCAGGAGGAGGTCTATGGTTTTACTCTTCACCATCTCCGGCAGTTTCATCCTCCTGTGGATGACGCTGGTTGTAAACGTCGTCTATTATCAGATCACAGTAACTGCAACTGATCCGATTGATTCTCAATGGATCTTCAACGACGTCGGGTATTTGCTGAGGAATCTCAGCTGCTGCACGAACACATTTATTTACGCGGCGACCCAGTCCAAGTTCAGGGAGCAGTTGAAGAGCGCGGTGAAATATCCGCTCACCTCAGTGCTTCGGCTCATTAATAAATCCCCGCCCTGAGCGCATCCATCCCAGAGTCGGCCGCAGTCTCTCCGCTCCGGGCTCCGGCTCCTGACATTCACCGCCGGAGCCATGAGGGAGGGAGGAGCTGGCCAAAGTTGACTGGAAGGATACTCTAGCAGGGATGAGAGAGAGAGTGGAACAACAATGGCAGGTATTTCTGTGAATAATACAAAAGGTGCAGGATCAGTTCATTCCAAAGTGGAATAAACTTTCCAATGGGAGTGAGTGAGTTAGTAAGTAAGTAAGTAAGGGGAGACCATGGCTGACAATGGACGTCAGGGACAGTATAAAAGGAAAACAAAAGAAGTAAAACGTAGCAAAGGTGAGCGGGAAGCCAGAGGATTGGGTAATGTTTAAAGAACAACAGATGATAACTAAAAAGGCAATACGGGGAGAAAAGATATGGTACGAAGGTAAGCTAGCCACGAATATAAAGCAGGATAGTAAAAGCTTATTTAGGTATGTGAAGAGGAAAAATATAGTTAAGATCAAAGTTGGACCCTTGAAGACCGAAACAGGTGAAGTCATTATGGGGAACAAGGAAATGGCAGATGGGTTGAACAGGCACTTTGGGTCCGTCTTCACTAACGAGGACACAAACAATCTTCCTGATATACTAGTAGCCAGAGGACCTGGGGTGACGGAGGAACTGAAGGAAATCCACATTAGGCAGCAAATGGTGTTGGTCTGATAAATCCCCACGGCATGATGGTCTGCATCTCTTTTTCTTTTCGCGTTTCGTTCTCTTTCACTTCTTTAAATTGTTTTAGATTCAATTTACTTTTTCCTCTCCGAGCTCTTGTTTTTTTCTTTAAAGCGGCGTTTTGGCCCGGCCTCCGTCCGAGCTGGGCGAAGAGGTGGAACGAGAAAGGAGGATATACATATTTACATATTCCTCAGCTCTTGGGTCTAGCGTGGTAGACTACGCAATTACTGACATAGACCCCTGCACTATCAGTGCATTCGCTGTTGGGCAGCAGTCCCCTCTTTCAGACCATAGTCAAATCAACATGTACCTAAAATTTCCTGTTCAAACTAAAGACGTAAAAAAGGAACACAGTAAGCTGTATAAACTATATCAGACTTACAAATGGGTTTCAGATAGTGGAGATAAATTTATCATGGCCCTGAACTCACCCGATCTCACAAATAAAATACTGAAATTCAAGACAAACCCATATGAGACTACTAGAGATGGTATAAACATGGCTATAAATGACATTAATATGATCTTTCACAAGGCAGCCATCAAAGCTGACCTTGTGAAACAGAAGAGAAAAATTATCAAAAAACACAACAATGAAAAATGTTTCGACCATGAGTGTAAAAGTGTCAGAACCGCTCAGCACATCATCGGTGCCCCGCTCCCTGCCATGGATGCCCTCCACCGAAAACGGTGTCTGAGACGGGCCGGGAAAATCACCAAGGACCCCTCCCACCCTAACCATGGACTGTGTGCCCTCCTCCCATCAGGGAGGCGGTACAGGAGCCTCAGGTCTCGCACACGCAAGATGAGGAACAGCTTTTTCAATAACACTATTACACTGCTGAACTCGGAGTCCCGTCGCTAGATATATTTAGTCTCTCCCATTTGTATACAGTATTTGCCTATGTACCAGTTTTTTTTCTAAACCATCCACATTCCACATATTGTTAAGCAGTACTCTTTTACTCTATTGTATGCTTATTCTGTATTTTTATTTTCTACTTCTACTATCTTGCACTATGAATATGACCAGACGCTAAACTGCATTTCGTTGTAGCTATACTTGTATATGTGCAATGACAATAACATTGAATTGAATTGAATTGAATTGAATTGAATTGAATTGAATTGAATTGAATTGAATTGAATTGAATTGAATTGAATTGAATTGAATTGAATTGAATTGAATTGAATTGAATTGAATTGAATGGAATGGAATGGAATGGAATGGAATGGATTAAAGGCCGATAAATCCCCAGGTCCTGATAGGCTGCATCCTAGAGTACTTAAGGAAGTATCCTAAGAAATAGTGGATGCATTAGTGATAATGTTTCAAAACTCTTTAGATTCTGGAGTAGTTCCTAAGGATTGGAGGGTAGCTAATGTAACACCACTTTTTTAAAAGGGAGGGAGAGAGAAAACGGGGAATTACAGACCAGTTAGTCTAACGTTGGCAGTGGGGAAACTGCTAGAATCAGTTATTAAAGTTGGGATAGCAGCATATTTGGAAAGTGGTGAAATCATTGGACAAAGTCAGCATGGATTTATGAAGGATAAATCATGTCTGACGAATCTTATAGAATTTTTCGAGGATGTAACTAGTAGAGTGGATAAGGGAGAACCAGTGGATGTGTTATATCTGGACTTTCAGAAGGCTTTCGACAAGGTCCCACATAAGAGATTAGTATACAAACTTAAAGCACACGGTATTGGGGGTTCAGTATTGATGTGGATAGAGAACTGGCTGGCAGACAGGAAGCAAAGAGTAGGAGTAAACGGGTCATTTTCACAATGGCAGGCAGTGACTAGTGGGGTACCACAAGGCTCAGTTCTGGGACCCCAGCTATTTACGATATATATTAATGATTTGGACGAGGGAATTGAATGCAACATCTCCAAGTTTGCGGATGACACGAAGCTGGGGGCAGTGTTAGCTGTGAGGAGGATGCTAGGAGGCTGCAAGGTGACTTGGATAGGCTGGGTGAGTGGGCAAATGCATGGCAGATGCAGTATAATGTAGATAAATGTGAGGTTATCCACTTTGGTGGCAAAAACAGGAAAGTAGATTATTATCTGAATGGTGGCCGATTAGGAAAGGGGGAGATGCAACGAGACCTGGGTGTCATGGTACACCAGTCATAAAAAGTAGGCATGCAGGTGCAGCAGGCAATGAAGAAGGCGAATGGTATGTTAGCATTCATAGCAAAAGGATTTGAGTATAGGAGCAGGGAGGTTCTACTACAGTTGTACAGGGTCTTGGTGAGACCACACCTGGAGTATTGCGTACAGTTTTGGTCTCCTAATCTGAGGAAAGACATTCTTGCCATAGAAGGAGTACAGAGAAGGTTCACCAGACTGATTCCTGGGATGTCAGGACTTTCATATGAAGAAAGACTGGATAGACTCGGTTTGTACTCGCTAGAATTTAGAAGATTGAGGGGGGATCTTATAGAAACGTACAAAATTCTTAAGGGGTTGGACAGGCTAGATGCAGGAAGATTGTTCCCGATGTTGGGGAAGTCCAGAACAAGGGGTCACAGTTTAAGGATAAAGGGGAAATCTTTTATGACCGAGATGAGGAAAACTTTTTTCACACAGAGAGTGGTGAATCTGTGGAATTCTCTCCCGCAGAAGGTAGTTGAGGCCAGTTCATTGGCTATATTTAAGAGGGAGTTAGATGTGGCCCTAGTGGCTAAAGGGATCAGGGGGTATGGAGAGAAGGCAGGTACAGGATACTGAGTTGGATGATCAGCCATGATCATATTGAATGGCGGTGCAGGCTCGAAGGGCCGAATGGCCTACTCCTGCACCTATTTTCTATGTTTCTATTAATTGAATTGAATTGAAAAGACCTGAGGAAAATATCGAACCAAAAACACCGTCAACCAAACAACCCAGACTTACGTATTAGATATAATGAAACTCTTAAAAGGTATAAACACACGATTAGGAACAAAAGACAAAACTACACTCACAAGAGACTTGAAGAAATTGAAAATTCCATAAATCAAAACCAATTTTGGGATATGTGGAATAACCTGAGCACAACAAAACTACAAACACTACCAATTCAAGACGGTGATATCTGGAGAGCACACTTCAAAAATCTATATAAGGACATCCCAATAAATAAAATAAACTCAAATTATTCCCATATCAAAGAAAAACTCCAAACACTAGAAACAGTAATTATAGATGATCAAAACCCTCTTGATTCCCCAATTACCTTGGAAGAACTGACCATAAAGATAAAATCTCTCCACTCAAAGAAAGCCTGTGGTCCAGACAGCATCAAAAATGAAATGCTCAAGTACAGCACTCCGGAGATGCAGGACATAGTGCTTAGGCTGTTCAACATCATACTACGATCAGGTTATTTCCCTGATATTTGGTGCCAAGGTCTTATTTCACCAATTTATAAGAGTGGAAACAAATTAGACCCAAATAATTATCGTGGCATCTGTGTCAGTAGCTGCCTCGGGAAGTTATTCTGCAGTATCATAAATAACAGAATGCAGGATTTCCTTAACAAACACAACATTCTCAGTAAAAACCAAATCGGCTTCCTCCCAAATCACCGTACCACTGACCACATTTATACTCTCCACACTCATTGAAAAACATGTACATCAAACGAAAAATTGGAAAATATTCGCCTGTTTTATTGACTTTGAGAAAGCATTTGACTCTATTTGGCATGAAGGGCTCTATTACAAACTCCTCGGCTGTGGTATAGGAGGAAAGGTATATGACCTTATCAAATCAATGTATCTGAATAATAAATGTGGCGTTAAAATTGGGGACAAACGCACTGATCTCTTCGCCCAGAGAAGAGGCGTCCGGCAAGGCAGTAATCTGAGCCCGACACTGTTTAATGTATATATCAACGATTTGGCAGTAAAGTTGGACCAGAGCACAGCGCCAGGGTTCTGTCTTCTGGACGGAGAGGTAAAGTCCCTGTTTATGCGGATGACTTGGTTCTGCTGTCCCCCACAGAACAGGGACTGCAGCAACAGTTGGACCTACTTGATGAGTACCTGTACTGCCAAAATTGGGCCCTGGCAGTAAATCTAAAGAAAACCAACATCATGATTTTTCAGAAAAGACGCAGATGCCAGGAAGATAAATACAAATTTACTCTGAATGGTACTGTTATCGAACACACTATGAGCTATGCTTACCTTGGTCTAACTATCTCAGCATCAGGGAACTTCAATATGGCAGTGAATGCACTAAAAGAGAAAGCTCGAAGAGCTCTGTATGCAATAAAAAGAAGATTCTACAACATCCAAATCCCAAATAAAATCTGGCTTAAAATATTTGACAGTGTAATCCAGCCTATTGCGCTTTATGGTAGTGAAGTATGGGGTCCGCTCAGTCACCATAGTTATAGTCAATTTGAAAAACATACAACGGAGGCCCTGCATGCGGAATTTTGTCGGAACACCCTCCGTATCCAAAGGAAAACACCAAAAAACGCATGTAGGGCGGAACTAGGCAGATACCCACTGATAATAAATATCCAGAAAAGAGAACTACATTTTTGGAATCACCTTAAATCTAGCCCCCCAGATCCCCTCCAGTTTAAAGTTCTTCAAACACAAGAGGGGAACCCAGAAAAGAGTTCCCTGTGTCAGTTGGTACTGAGACTAACTACCCCTATTCAGTTAAACCCTATCCAGTTAAACCCTGACCGGCCCCAGATCAATACTGACCCCCAATCACCAGTTAGAGTGAACCAAATTATCAAACAATGTAAAGAAACGTATTTGGAACATTGGGAGAAAGAAACCAAAAGCCAAAGCAGATTAGAATGTTACCGTTCCCTAAAAAGAGATTATAAATTGGCAGACTATCTCTCAATTGTTAGACACATAAAGCAGAGACAGACCCTCACCAAATACAGGTTAAGTGACCACTATTTGGCAGTCGAAAAAGGAAGACAGAAGAGATTCTGGCAACCAAGAGAAAACAGAATATGCGGCCACTGTTTGACAGATGAGGTTGAAACAGAGATGCACTTCCTCCTAAAATGCAAAAAATTTGACAAAACAAGGAAAGCATACTTTGACAAACTCAGTGTGGCAACCCCTGATTTTAAAGAACTAGATGATACATCAAAACTAAGAATAATCCTTGGTGAAGGAAATACGGCACATCTTGGTGCACAATACGTAACAGCATGCCATAACCTGAGAGACGGTGAATGACCAACATGCACATATGTACGCACACATTAATTGACATTAACTAACACTAAGTATTTAATATTGAATTGCTAAACTTGCTATTGTGTTGTACTGCTTACAGCTGCAAGAACGTGTAGCATCAATAAAGGGCTATAGGCCTATTGCGAGTTTATGTACAGGGACATATCTATCCATGCACTGTATACTTGTATTTATACTTATGCATTTTAAATATGTATGTCATGTTTTATACTTTGTCAATATAACAATGTATTTATCATGCCAATAAAGTTTTTAAATTAAAAAAAATAATTGAGAGAGAGAGAGAGACGGGGAGAGACAGGGAGAGAGAGAGACAG
>NW_022630788.1:0-32159 GCF_010909765.2 Amblyraja radiata | reverse complement strand
CTGGACCACAGGCTTTCTTTGAGTGGAGAGATTTTATCTTTATGATCAGCTCTTCCAAGGTAATTGGGGAATCAAGAGGGTTTTGATAATCTATAATTACTGTTTCTAGTGTTTGGAGTTTTTCTTAGATATGGGAATAATTTGAGTTTATTTTATTTATTGGAATGTCCTTATATAGATTTTTGAAGTGTGCTCTCCAGATATCACCTTCTTGAAATGGTAGTGTTTGTAGTTTGGTTGTAGCCTGGATCGCCTCGGCGCAAAGGGAGAATAAGAAGGAAAGAGACAAAAACTTAAGACTTTTGCCTTCCATCACAGTATTCGAATCACTGTGGTGGATGTAAATTTGTGTTTTTTGTGTGTGTTTTTGCCATTTTTTACTATATGTAGGACTGCAAGGCAACAACATTTCGTTCAGACCGCAAGGTCTGAATGACAATAAAGGCTACTTTACTTTACTTTACTTTACTCAGGTTATTCCACATATCCCAAAATTGGTTTTGATTTATGGAATTTTCAATTTCTTCAAGTCTCTTGTGAGTGTAGTTTTGTCTTTTGTTCCTAATCGTGTGTTTATACCTTTTAAGAGTTTCATTATATCTAATACGTAAGTCTGGGTTGTTTGGTTGACGGTGTTTTTGGTTCGATATTTTCCTCAGGTCTTTTCAATTCAATTCAATTAATAGAAACATAGAAAATAGGTGCAGGATTAGGCCATTCGGCCCTTCGAGCCTGCACCGCCATTCAATATGATCATGGCTGATCATCCAACTCAGTATCCTGTACCTGCCTTGTCTCCATACCCCCTGATCCCTTTAGCCACTAGGGCCACATCTAACTCCCTCTTAAATATAGCCAATGAACTGGCCTCAACTACCTTCTGCGGGAAAGAATTCCACAGATTCACCACTCTCTGTGTGAAAAAAAGTTTTCCTCATCTCGGTCATGAAAGATTCCCCCTTTATCCTTAAACTGTGACCCCTTGTTCTGGACTTCCCCAACATCGGGAACAATCTTCCTGCATCTAGCCTGTCCAACTCCTTAAGAATTTTGTACGTTTCTAAAAGATCCCCCCTCAATCTTCTAAATTCTAGCGAGTACAAACCGAGTCTATCCAGTCTTTCTTCATATGAAAGTCCTGACATCCCAGGAATCAGTCTGCTGAACCTTCTCTGTACTCCTTCTATGGCAAGAATGTCTTTCCTCAGATTAGGAGACCAAAACTGTACGCAATACTCCAGGTGTGGTCTCACCAAGACCCTGTACAACTGTAGTAGAACCTCCCTGCTCCTATACTCAAATCCTTTTGCTATGAATGCTAACATACCATTCGCCTTCTTCACTGCCTGCTGCACCTGCATGCCTACTTTTAATGACTGGTGTACCATGACACCCAGGTCTCGTTGCATCTCCCCCTTTCCTAATCGGCCACCATTCAGATAATAATCTACTTTCCTGTTTTTGCCACCAAAGTGGATAACCTCACATTTATCTACATTATACTGCATCTGCCATGCATTTGCCCACTCACCCAGCCTATGCAAGTCACCTTGCAGCCTCCTAGCATCCTCCTCACAGCTAACACTGCCCCCAGCTTCGTGTCATCCGCAAACTTGGAGATGTTGCATTCAATTCCCTCGTCCAAATCATTAATATATATCGTAAATAGCTGGGGTCCCAGAACTGAGCCTTGTGGTACCCCACTAGTCACTGCCTGCTATTGTGAAAATGACCCGTTTACTCCTACTCTTTGCTTCCTGTCTGCCAGCCAGTTCTCTATCCACATCAATACTGAACCCCCAATACCGTGTGCTTTAAGTTTGTATACTAATCACTTATGTGGGACCTTGTCGAAAGCCTTCTGAAAGTCCAGATATAACACATCCACTGGTTCTCCCTTATCCACTCTACTAGTTACATCCTCGAAAATTCTATAAGATTCGTCAGACATGATTTATCCTTCATAAATCCATGCTGACTTTGTCCAATGATATCACCACTTTCCAAATGTGCTGCTATCCCATCTTTAATAACTGATTCTAGCAGTTTTCCCACTGCCGACGTTAGACTAACTGGTCTGTAATTCCCCGTTTTCTCTCTCCCTCCCTTTTAAAAAAAGTGTTGTTACATTAGCTACCCTCCAATCCTTAGGAACTATTCCAGAATCTAAAGAGTTTTGAAAAATTATCACTAATGCATCCACTATTTCTGGGGCTACTTCCTTAAGTACTCTAGGATGCAGCCTATCTGGACCTGGGGATTTATCGGCCTTTAATCCATTCAATTCAATTCAATTCAATTCAATTCAATTCAATTCAATTCAATTCAATTCAATTCAATTCAATTCAATTCAATTCAATTCAATTCAATTCAATTCAACGTTATTGTCATTGCACAGATACAAGTATAGGTACAACGAAATGCAGTTTAGCGTCTGGTCATATTCATAGTGCAAGATAGTAGAACTAGAAAATAAAAATACAGAATAAGCATACAATAGAGTAAAAGAGTGCTGGTTAACAATATGTGGAATGTGGATGGTTTAGAAAAAAAACTGGTACATAGGCAAATACTGTATACAAATGGGAGAGACTAAATATATCTAGCGACGGGACTCCGAGTTCAGCAGTGTAATAGTGTTATTGAAAAAGCTGTTCCTCATCTTGCGTGTGCGAGACCTGAGGCTCCTGTACCGCCTCCCTGATGGGAGGAGGGCACACAGTCCATGGTTAGGGTGGGAGGGGTCCTTGGTGATTTCCCCGGCCCGTCTCAGACACCGTTTTCGGTGGAGGGCATCTATGGCAGGAAGCGGGGCACCGATGATGTGCTGAGCGGTTCTGACACTTTTACACTCATGGTCGAAACATTTTTCATTGTTGTGTTTTTTGATAAATTTTCTCTTCTGTTTCACAAGGTCAGCTTTGATGGCTGCCTTGTGAAAGATCACATTAATGTCATTTATAGCCATGTTTATACCATCTCTAGTAGTCTCATATGGGTTTGTCTTGAATTTCAGTATTTTATTTGTGAGATCGGGTGAGTTCAGGGCCATGATAAATTTATCTCCACTATCTGAAACCCATTTGTAAGTCTGATATAGTTTATACAGCTTACTGGGTTCCTTTTTTACGTCTTTAGTTTGAACAGGAAATTTTAGGTACATGTTGATTTGACTATGGTCTGAAAGAGGGGACTGCTGCCCAACAGCGAATGCACTGATAGTGCAGGGGTCTATGTCAGTAATTGCGTAGTCTACCACGCTAGACCCAAGAGCTGAGGAATATGTAAATATGTATATCATCCTTTCTCGTTCCACCTCTTCGCCCAGCTCGGACGGAGGCCGGGCCAAAACGCCGCTTTAAAGAAAAAAACAAGAGCTCGGAGAGGAAAAAGTAAATTGAATCTAAACAATTTAAAGAAGTGAAAGAGAACGAAACGCGAAAAGAAAAAGAGATGCAGACCATCATGCCGTGGGGATTTATCAGACCAACACCATTTGCTGCCTAATGTGGATTTCCTTCAGTTCCTCCGTCACCCCAGGTCCTCTGGCTACTAGTATATCAGGAAGATTGTTTGTGTCGTCGTTAGTGAAGACGGACCCAAAGTGCCTGTTCAACCCATCTGCCATTTCCTTGTTCCCCATAATGACTTCACCTGTTTCGGTCTTCAAGGGTCCAACTTTGATCTTAACTATATTTTTCCTCTTCACATACCTAAATAAGCTTTTACTATCCTGCTTTATATTCGTG
The DNA here is from genome assembly GCF_010909765.2 of Amblyraja radiata. Lineage (NCBI taxonomy): Eukaryota > Metazoa > Chordata > Chondrichthyes > Rajiformes > Rajidae > Amblyraja > Amblyraja radiata. The sequence continues at coordinate 28,410 of NW_022630788.1, read as the reverse complement.
GCTAGCTTACCTTCGTACCATATCTTTTCTCCCCGAATTGCCTTTTTAGTTATCATCTGTTGTTCTTTAAACATTACCCAATCCTCTGGCTTCCCGCTCACCTTTGCTACGTTTTACTTATTTTCTTTTATTTTTATACTGTCCCTGACGTCCATTGTCAGCCATGGTCTCCCCTTACTTACTTACTTACTAACTCACTCACTCCCATTGGAAAATTTCTTCCACTTTGGAATGAACTGATCCTGCACCTTTTGTATTATTCACATAAATACCTGCCATTTTTGTTCCACTCTCTCTCTCATCCCTGCTAGAGTATCCTTCCAGTCAATTTTGGCCAGCTCCTCCCTCCCTCATGGCTCCGGCAGTGAATGTCAGGAGCCGGAGCCCGGAGCGGAGAGACTGCGGCCGACTCTGGGATGGATGCGCTCAGGGCGGGGATTTATTAATGAGCCGAAGCACTGAGGTGAGCGGATATTTCACCGCGCTCTTCAACTGCTCCCTGAACTTGGACTGGGTCGCCGCGTAAATAAATGTGTTCGTGCAGCAGCTGAGATTCCTCAGCAAATACCCGACGTCGTTGAAGATCCATTGAGAATCAATCGGATCAGTTGCAGTTACTGTGATCTGATAATAGACGACCTTTACAACCAGCGTCATCCACAGGAGGATGAAACTGCCGGAGATGGTGAAGAGTAAAACCATAGACCTCCTCCTGCTCTCCATCTGCGGGTCACTGCGGTTCTCCCCCTTGCCCTGACCCCTCAGCCCCTTACGGACCCGACTGGCCACTAAAATGTGGCGGACTGTCAGAGCGTTGAGCAGCAGGATTACAGCGAATGGTAAGAACGGAGTTAAAACTGTTTCGATCCAGTCAAATGCCATCCACCGATGGTCAGTGAAAACATTGTCCACCGGGTCACAGCCCCACGGGACATTGTCGATGATTGACCGGGGTTCCCGTGTGAAGTAGTGGGGAAGGTTTTTCAGACAGAAGAGAACGCCGGCTGTTGCCAGAACCGCAGCCGCAGTTTTCCCGCTGCAATATTTAGTTTTCAGCTTCTGGCAACAAATGGCGACAAACCGATCAAAGGTGAAAGTGACGGTGAACCAGACAGAACAGTCTGTAGCTGCAGTCGACAGTACAAGGATAACACTGCACACAGGGGTGAGAGACAGGAAACTCCAATAAAAGTAATGATATCGGAGCTGAAACAAAATGACCTCGGTGATGACGGCCAGTAGATCGGCCGCTGCCATGGCCACAAGGTAGCGAGTGGTGCAGGTGGAGAGGCCGCATTTCCCCCGGGACAGGATCACAATCGCCACTAAATTCACTGTGGAAAGACAAGGGAACGGACACGGGGCATTTACTCAACACGGTCTCCGGGGCTGAACATCGGCTCGACTTTCAGCTCAAGATCAGGAGTTTTGGAGTCGGTGCGCGGCGGCTGCAAGTTTAACAATGTCAGAGCCGGCTCCGACTGTGCCCGACCTGCCTGCCTGCCTGCTTCAGGGGAGAAGAGATAAGGCGACGGGCGGGTGGGTAAAGGGAAGGGAGGGAACGTGCAGCCATCCACCCGCTACAATAGGCGCAATGGGCCTTTCTATAGTTAATCCTGCTGCTAACAGTCTGTGAAGGGGCCACTTTCACAGATTTAACCGTGACCGGCCGGCCGCGTTTAACCAGGGCTCTGGGAACTGATGGGGACAAGGAGGGAGGCTTCCCGAGGGAAGGCAGGAACATCTTACAATCCGGCAGGAGAGAGGCTCCGTTAATGGATTCACTCCACAATGTTCAGTTCCGTAACAACACACACACACACACACACACACACACACACACACACACACACACACACACACACACACACACACACACACACACACACACACACACACACACACACACACACACACACACACACACACGCGCACGCACGCACTCACTCACACACACACACACACACACACACACATACCGGTAGATCCGAGGCCACTGGTTCAGGAGATCGATCCACTTATTGACGAACAGACGGTGAAATCTTACTGTGACAGACAGACTCCACAGTGAGACACAGTGTCCACAGGAGCGGCTGTGCACTCTGATCAATATCTCAGTCATAGTGAACTTCACAATGTGAACCCCTCTCTCCCAGTCACACCGTCCCAGAGAGGTGCCTGCCTGCCTGTCCCGACTACTGGGACAACTCTGGGCGAGGTCCCACTGAAGGCAAGAACAACTTTCTAGTGGCTCCCGGTCGGCAGCAGTAAGCGAAAACGAGGGTCAGTTTCAGCTGTCTGAAAATAAGATAAATCACAGCAGCGTTAATTCAAAAATATTGCACCGAGAGGATTGATATTCTTCACATATTCTTGTACAACGATCATCAGTTGGGAACTTGTAACATGATCAGAATCAGGTCAACACCAGTTAACACACGGATGGAGTTATCAAACTTGAATTGTTCTGCTCACTCACTGACTTACCAGGGACGCCAACGGCAGCAATGATCACGTACAAGATTTTCTCCACGGCGTAATATTCTAAAAGTTTTCCCCCCATTTTCTCTGCCCAGCGACGTGTCCCCGTGAGCTATTGGTAATCTCTCGGAATGAAATGCTGGGTCAGAACATTCCTGGAGATTTAATACCATTTTCCGTCTCCACCGGGAGAGTGAAGTTTCAACAGAGTTTAAAAATAGAGATTTTGAAATGATTCGCAAACAGATGACATCAGCCGAATGAAATCCCTGCTGAGACAGACAGACAGGTTGTGATTATTCAGGGAATTGATTGAGAAACTCCACAGACTGGCAATTGTGGCGATAGATACTGAGGGATGGAATTTGGGAGCGGCGGCTTTGTTCCAGCAAAGGGGATATTGTTTCTAACTCCATCAGATCCAACTCTCCACCACATGTTGTTTGTCTGATTTACTTCAATCCGTTTCACTCAGCAAGGCAATGCCAAATTCCAGGGACCCTCTCAGGGCTTCTGGTGCCCAGTTTGAAGGTGGAGTGGACAGGACAACCTTTGTCCACAGGTTGAAGAATCAGTTTAACATGTTACCTCGGAGTGAACCCCCCCCCCCCCCTCACTCTCCACTCTGCTTCACCATTCAATATTATCGCGGCTTCACTGACTGTAACCTCAACCTCACACTCCCGCTGACCCCGGTAACCATTCGCTCCCTGTTTGCCTGGATTAGATCTGACTATACCATGAGACAATAACATTCTCTGCCTTCATCACCTCTGAGGAGTAACGACCCAAAGACTCACGACGCTCAGAGAACAGAAACATTGCCGCATCAGATTTGTCCTAAATCTAAATAAAACGGCAAATGATGCAGCACATCTCCCTCCTCTCTTTCACTCTCCCTCCATCCTTACTGCTGTCACTCTCTCTTAACTGTTACTCTCTTCCCTACAATCTCTATGTTCCCTCTCTGCTCTGCCCTCTCTCTGTCACACTCTCTCTCTCCATATCCCTCCCTACCCTTTACCTCTCCCTGCATCTCTCCCTCTGTATCTCTGTGTCTCCCTGATCCTTCCCTCTGTCCCTTTTGCCAACCCACTCGCTCGGAACTCCCCTCAATATTCATCTTCTCACTCTCCCTTTGATAGTTCACTCCCTCCATCTATCGTCCTCTGTATTTCTCCCCTTCATCTTTGTACTCACTATGTCTCTCTCCATTTCCCCAACTCTCCTCCTGCTCGCCCTAACTTCTCTCTCCAACGTCTTTCTAGGGAAGTGCGGGTAAAACGGTTAGCCACCATGGGCCGTAACATTTGTCGCTATACCCCTCTGAAACACACCATGAGCCCTCCCAGGTGAGACTGAGGTTCACCTGCAACTCCACTGCTCATCTATTGTATGCGGTGTTCCAGATATGGCCTCGTTACATCGGCGTGGTGAAGCGTGGACTCGGCGATCATATCACCAAAAACCGCCAAGACCTGGCCGATCTCCCCGTTGCTAACTCCCCTTCCTGCACTGACCATTCTGTCCTGGGCCTCCTCCATTGCCAGGGTGACTGAATAAGGCCACTTCATATTCCGCTTTGTTACCTTACAACCTATTTGTATGAACATTGAATTATCCAATGTTAGGTAACCAACGTGTAAGTTTCCGCTTCCCCGCGCTCATCCTCGCGCCTCACCCGGACTCCCACATGTTCATCCCCTCTACCTCCCCTCCACCGATACTCCTTCCTCTGTCTTTCTCATTCCATCCTCGTCAATCTTCATCTCACATCTTTCATCTTTTAAACTCAAGTCACAACCACCTGAATATGAAAACGCTTCCGCTCATCATTCATATAACTCACTCACTCACTGATATCTTGCCTTGTCCTGTCTCCATCTGTCCCAGCCTTCTCCCCCTTTCCAGCACAATCAGTTTGAAGGAGGCTTCCGAGACAAACGGACACCTACCATGTTCTTAGAATGCTTAGGAAGTTCGGCCTGTCCCCTACAACTGCCAGCAACTTGTACAGATGCACCATAGGAAGCATTTTATCAGAATGCATTACAGTTTGATTGGGAAACATCTCCATTCAAGACCGCAAGAAATTACAGCGAATCGTGGACGTAGCCCAACCGTCACTCAAACCGACCTCTCTTCTATTGACTCTATTGATATCTCACGCTGCCTCGGCAAGGCCAGCAGCATAATCAAGGACGTGTCGCAACCTGGCCATTCCAACTTCTCTCCTCTCCCATCGGGCAAAAATTATAGAAGTGTGAATACAAACACCTCCAGATTCAGGAACAGTTCCCAGCTGTTAAAAGGCACCTGAACAATTATACTACAAATAGTGATCAGACTTGAACTATTCTTTACCGCATTGGTGATCGGCCTTTTCCTTGCATTAAACGTCATCCACTTATCATGTATTCACACACTATAAACGGAGCCATTGTAATAATGTATTATATTTCTGCTCACTGGAGAGCACGCAACAAAAGCGTTTCACGTAACCTCGGTACACGTGACGATAAACAAAACTAAACGGATACACTGAACTAAACATCTCCAGAGATGCAGCCTGACTCGCACGTGTGTGACAGTATGAGTCTATGAGTCCATGCATGAGTGTGTTAGAACGTGTGTGTGAGTGTGAGCGTGCGAACGAGTTGGACTGTGCGTGGGTGTGCAAGTGCATGCGTTTGCAAGAATGTCAATGATTCAATGACTATTCATTGTCACACGTACCTAGGTACAGTGAAATACTTTGTTTTGCAGCCAACCCGGTAATATCATGTAGCCGACCTCACCTAGACACAACACACGTGTCGCCACAGTTTGACGCCGATAAAGTTACAAACGTTGGCCGAATAGTTATATCACCTGCCTGCCGCGGCACTGCGGGTCTCCCTTCATTCACGGCGGCCTTCCTCGCTCTCCGACAGTCCACCGCTCTCTTCTGCGTTGCTCGCGGCTCCCTCCTCGCTCCAGAGGTGCGATTCTCATCGCCGTCCGCGTTGGGCGAGCTGGGCTAACGGGCCAACTGAAGAGCTCGGCTCCGCTCAGCGGGAACATTCCCGGTCGCGCTGCGCTGCTCGCCGTGAACACGCCGGGACGAGATCCTTCTGAATCTCCGTATGTGTGCATGCGGGTCTGCGTGGGTGAGTGCGGCAGCGTTTGTAAGAATGTGTGTGTGTGTGTGTGTGTGTGTGTGTGGTGTGTGTGTGTGTGTGTGTGTGTGGGTGTGTGTGTATGTGTGTGGTGTGTGTGTGTGGGTGTGTGTGTGTGTGTGTGGTGTGTATGTGTGTGTGTCTGTGTGTGGGTGTGTGTGTGTGTGTGTGGTGTGGTGTGTGTGTGTGTGTGTGTGTGTGTGTGTGTGTGTGTGTGTGTGTGTGTGTGTGTGTGTGTGTGTGTCTGTGTGTGTGTCGGTGTGTGTGTGTGTGTGTGTGTGTGTGTGGTGTGTGTGTGTGTGTGTGTGTGTGTGTGTGTGTGTGTGTGTGTGTGTGCGTGTGTGTGTGTGTGTGTGTGTTTATAGCTCCGTGAGAATGTGTGAGCATTAGCAAGTGTGGATGCAAGTGCGATTGAATATATCTGTGTCTCTGAGTGGGAGAGTGCATGTGTGTTTGTGAGTGGCGGTGTTTGCGTGTGTGAGTGTGTGTGGCTGTTTGTCTGTAAAAAATGTGGGAGAATATGTGGGAATGTGAGTTTGTGAGAATATTTGAGTAAGTAATTGATAGTGACTGTACATGTGTCTGTACATGATGGTGTTGAGTAAATGAGTGCCCGTTAGTGTGTACGTGTTTGCGATTCACTGCGTGTATCTTAATGTTAGTACGTGTGTATGTCTGGTAGTGTGAATGCATGTGTATGATTGTATGTGAGAAGGCGTTAGAGACCTTTGAGGCTTGGGATTGTACGTGTGTGGTTGTGTGCTCGTTCAGGTGCGGGTATGTGTGGGTTTTTGACCTATGGGGTTAGGAAGGAGAGGTCGATCGGCAATTATTGAAAGGCGGAGTAGACTTAGAAACATAGAAAATAGGTGCAGGAGTAGGCCATTCGGCCCTTCGAGCCTGCACCGCCATTCAATATGATCATGGCTGATCATCCAACTCAGTATCCCATCCCTGCCTTCTCTCCATACCCCCTGATCCCTTTAACCACAAGGGCCACATCTAACTCCCTCTTCAATATAGCCAATGAACTGGCCTCAACTACCTACTGTGGCAGAGAATTCCACAGATTCACCACTCTCTGTGTGAAAAATGATTTCTCATCTCGGTCCGAAAATACTTCCCTCTTATCCTTAAACTGTGACCCCCCAGTTCTGGACTTCCCCAACATCGGGAATAATCTTCCTGCATCTAGCCTGTCCAACCCCTTAAGAATTGTGTACGTTTCTATAAGATCGACCCTCAATCTTCTAAATTCTAGCGAGTACAAGCCGAGTCTATCCAGGCTTTCTTCATATGAACGTCTTGCCATCCCAGGTATCAGTCTGGTGAACCTTCTATGTACTCCCTCTATGGCAATAATGTATTTCCTCAGATTAGGAGACCAAAACTGTAGGCAATACTCCAGGTGTGGTCTCACCAAGACCATGTACAACTGCAGTAGAACCTCCCTGCTTTTATACTCAAATCCTTGAGAAGCTGAATGGCTTAATTTTGCTCGTGTCGCTTGAGATCTTATGATCTGACTGTATTTGAGTCCTATTTACGCTTGTGTGACGACACTACGATGAGTGTGTGTGTGCAGGAATGTCAGCGCGTGACAGTGTGCGAGCGTGTATGGGAGTGTTAGTCGTGTGAAGATTTGCATTGGTATGAGTGAGTGTGTGCAAGTATTTGAGTGTGTTTGGTGAGTGTGCGTTGGTGATTGCAAAAGTGTAAACGTTGTGATTAAGTGTATCTGAAAGTGTGCGTTTTCGTGACTGGGAGGGTGTGACCGAGTGTGAGCAGAGGAGTGTGTAAGTGCCTCCGTGCGTGAGTGTGTCCAAGGATCTGTGAGTGGGTGTGACAGCGTCCGTACGATGGAGTGCGTGGCAATATGTGAATGGATGTTTGTGGGTGTGTGAGTGTACGTTGCCGTGCGTAAGGGAGATTAGTGTGTGGATTGTGTGAGTGTGTGGGATTTCAGTGGAATATGCAATGACGCCATATGGGGAAGAACCAATGGAATGACGCACAGTAGTGTATTAATGATGGAGTGAACAATGTGGGTTACTACTGATAGCGTGGCACACAGTGGGGTAGCACTAATTGAGAGACACACTGAGACGAAGTAGTGATGGAGTGACACAATGTACGTAGTATTCAATGAGTGGCTCATTAAGGGATAGTACAGATGGAGTGACTCACCATGCTGTAGTACTGATTGAGTGAAACACTAGAAAGATACTGATGGAGTTACATACTGTGCGGTAATACTAACAGAGTGACACACAGTGGGGTGGTACTGATAGGGCGCGAACTGTAGAATATTCCTGAATGGTGATGTACTATGGGGTGGTACTAATGTAGTTACACACTGGTGGGTAACATTCATGGAGTGACACACTATTGGATAGTACTGATGGAGTGACGCACTATGGGATAGGACTGATGGAGTGACGCACTATGGGATAGTACTGATGGAGTGACACACTATTGGAGAGTACTGATGGAGTGACGCAGTATGGGATAGGACTGATGGAGTGACGCACTATGGGATAGGACTGATGGAGTGACACACTATTGGATAGTACTGATGGAGTGACACACTATTGGATAGTACTGATGCAATGACAGTGTGAGTTCGTACTGATGGAGTGGCACAGTGTAGGTTAGTACGGATAGATTGACACGCTGTAGCGTAGTACGGATGTAGTGGCACTATGGGCTAGTACTGTATTGAGTGTCACACTAATGGATAGTACTGTTGGGGTGACACACTGTGTGGTAGTAGTGTCGGAGTGACACATAATGGGGTAGATATAATGGAGTGACACATTGCACAGTAATGACGATGGAGTGTGTGTGTGGCAGTACAGATGGAGTGAAGCACAGTGGATGGTACTAATGGGGAGACACATGATGGGGCTGGTCTGATGGCGTGAAACAATTAGTGATGGTACTGATGGAGGGACAGACTGTGGTGTAGTACTGATGGAGTGACATACTGTGGAGTAATATTGATAGAGTGACAGACTGTGGGTGGGACTAATATAATGACACATTCTGTGGTGGTTCTGATTGTGTGACGCACTGTGTGGTAGTACTGATGGAATTAAACATTATACCGTAGTACTGGGAGTACCACACTGCGGGATAGTATTGATGGTGTGAAACACATTGGGGCAGATCTGATGGAGTGACACAATGTAGTGTTACTGATGGCGTGACACATTGTGGAGTAGTAGTCGTGGAGTGACACATTGTGTGATGGTACTGATGGAGGTACACATGGTGGGACATTACTGATGGAGTGATACACTTTGGAGTAGTACCCATGGAGAGACACACTGTTGCGTAGTACAGATGGAGTGACATACTCTGTGATAGTAATAATAATAATAATAATAATAATAATAATAATAATAATAATAATAATAATAATAATAATAATAATAATAATAATAATAATAATAATAATAATAATAATAATAATAATAATAATAATAATAATAATAATAATAATAATAATAATAATAATATAATTTTATTTATGGGCGCCTTTCAAGAGTCTCAAGGACACCTTACAAACATTTAGCAGGTAGAGGAAAAACATGTAAGGGGATTGCAATAAATAGTAGAGACATTACTATTATACAAAGTAAAGACATAATTCAATTCAAAACACAATATGAGGCAATTAATGCACAGATGAAAAGGGAGGGGCACGTGGAGCTAAGGATAGGCAGAGGTGAAGAGATGGGTCTTGAGGCGGGACTGGAAGATGGTGAGGGACACGGAATTGCGGATCAGTTGGGGGAGGGAGTTCCAGAGCCCGGGGCCTGCCCTGGAGAAGGCTCTGTCCCCAAAACTGCGGAGTTTGGACTTGTGGATGGAGAGGAGACCGGCTGATGTGGATCTGAGGGACCGTGAGGGTTGGTAGGGGGAGAGGAGGTCATTGAGATATGGGGGGGAGATGGTGGAGGGCTTTGTAGGTGAGGATAAGGATTTTGTAGGTGGTCCGGTGGGAGATGGGAAGCCAGTGAAGTTGTTTGAGGACTGGAGTGATGTGATGCCAGGATTTGGTTTGGGTGATGAGTCGGGCGGCGTTCTGGACCACTTGGAGTCGGTTTATGTAGGTGGAGCTGATGCCAAGAAGAAGTGAGTTGCAATAGTCCAGTCGGGAGGAGCTGAAGGCATGGATGAGTCTTTCAGCAGCGGGAGGTGTGAGAGAGGGTCTGAGTTTGGCGATGTTGCGGAGATGAAAGAAGGAGGTTTTAATGACATGGCGGATGTGAGGCTCAAGGGAGAGGGTGGAATCAAAGATCACGCCAAGGTTGCGGGCCTGGGGAGATGGGGAGACAGTGGTGCCGTCGATGGTGAGAGTGGGGTTATTGATTTTGCTGAGTGTGGCTTTGGAGCCCATTAGGAGGAATTCTGTCTTATCGCTGTTGAGTTTGAGTAAGTTATGTTGCATGCAGGTTTTTATAGCTGACAAACAGGAGTTGATATGGGAGAGGTGGGGGGTTGTGGGGGGACTTGGTGCCGAGGTAGATCTGGGTGTCATCGGCGTAACAGTGGAAGTCCAGGTTGAAGTGGCGGAGTATCTGACCAAGGGGGAGGATGTAGATGATGAAGAGGAAGGGGCCGAGTACGGAGCCTTGGGGAACGCCTTGAGTGACTGTGGCTGTAGGAGAGGTGTGGTTGTGGAGAGAAATGAAGTGGGATCTGTTGGAAAGGTAGGAACGGAGCCAGCTGAGTGCAGAGCCTTCAATGCCGAGGTCTTTGAGTCTGGTGAGCAGGATGTTATGGTTCACTGTATCGAAGGCTGCACTCAGGTCGAGGAGGATGAGGATGTTGAGGGAACCAGTTTCAGCAGAGGTGAGGAGGTCGTTGAGGACTTTGAGGAGAGCAGTTTCTGTGCTATGGAGGGGCGAAAGCCAGATTGGAGGGGTTCAAGTAGGTTATACGCAAGGAGGTGGGAAATAATTTGTGACGCAACGATAGGCTTTAGGGTTTTTGAAAGAAAGGGGAGGTTTGAGATTGGGCGGCAGTTAATGAGGGAGGAGGGATCAAGATCAGGTTTCTTTAAGATTGGTGTGACAGCAGCAGTTTTGAAAGCGGAGGGGACAATTCCTTGGGACAATGAGGAGTTGAAGAGATCAGTGAGGTTGGGACAGAGAACGGGGAGGCAGGACTTCAACAGGGGAGTGGGGAGAGGGTCGAGGGAGCAGGAAGTGGGTTTGGAAGAGCAGATGAGTTTGGAGATTTCAGTATGGGTGACCAGGTCAAATTGGGAGAGGAAGCAGTGTGGAGGAGGGGTAAGGAGGTCAGTGGAGATGTTGAAAGGAGGGGCCTTGGTAGGTGGTGGAGTAGATGCTGGGGAGTCGGGTACAGGGGATAAAGATTGATAGATGGTGCTGATTTTACTTCGGAGTCACGTGAGTGACTACGTGAAGAACCCCGCCAGGACGCATGCGTGGCATATCGCTACACGCATTGCAACGAGTCACAGCAGGGGGAACGACGTTCCCTTAACGGCAAAATTTGAAAGCCGGGAAGAGCAGGGAAGAAGACTCTGCGTTCCAGAATTTGAAAGTCGGGAACAGCAGGTAAGAGACTCTGCGTTCCTTCCATTTACCTTTTAGGTGGAGACATGGACCGGATCCACGAAGGCTGCGGGAAAGCTGGCTGGGGAGAACCGCGGAATTGCGGACAGCCGGCAGCATCAGCCAACGGCACGCTAATCTCCCGTAATGGGAACAGCTGTGCCCGACTTCGCTCCCGACTTCGCTCCCGCGCCGGCCCCGGCCGGTCGGGAGAGGTAAGCATAATCAGAGTCGTTGACTCCGAGGAGTCCGACTCTGAATAGCCGCGAGCGGCCAGAGCCCGTGCGCACTGGGGGCCGGATGGAGCGGCTTTAGGAGCAACCGCGAGCGGCCCCCGAGCGCACGGGAGCCGGTTGGAGAGGCTGGGAGCAGGGATCCAAGCAGCCGCGAGCGACCAGTGCCCGTGTGCATGGGGGTCGGTTTGAGCGGCTGCAGGAGAAACAAAGCAGCCGCGAGCGACCAGTGCCCGTGTGCATGGGGGTCGGTTGGAGCGGCTGCATCAGAAACTAGGCAGCCGCGACCGGTCAGTGCCCGAGAGCACGGGAGCCGGTTGGAGCGGCTGCAGGATGGGGCAACAGCAGCCGGGAGTGGACTATGCCCGAGAGCATAAGAGCCAGTTGGAACGGCTGCTGGAGGAAATACCCCAAAGTGGCAGGAGATGGAGGCTAGCCACAGTGGGCAGATAGTAAGCCCCACAGCAGTACCTCGTGTAGGGCTGCACAGAGTTTCTCACTCACCAGAGGGGATCACTGAGAGTCAATCCTGGGCAGGCTGCAGGAGCTGGAGCAGGAGCGGCTTCAGCACCAGCCGTGACGGCCAGTGCCCGTGAGTATTGGAGCCGGATGGAGTGGCTGCAGGAACTGGAGCAGGAGCAGCCTCAGGAGTAACGGCTTCGGGAGCAGCCGCGATGGCCAGTGACCATGTGCATTGGAGCCGGTTGGGTGCCCGAGAGCATCGGGGCCAGCTGGAGCGGCTGTTGGAGCAGGTAAGTGGCAGCTCCATGAGATGGAGACTAGTCACAGAAGGGCAGCTAGTAAGTCCTACAGCAGTACCTCTTGTAGGGCTGCACAGTGTTCACCCTCATCAGAGGGGAGTATAGGGGGTAAATTTTGGGCTGCACTTGAACAGGGGAGCAGAACATACCCCTAGTACACATAGGGTGCAGAAAACCTATTGGAAGACACTTACCATCAGGGAACTGCAAAATCTGAATGTTCCCAGTATCAACCTAAACATGGTAGGGCAGGGAATTGAAATGAAAGAAAGTTCTAGTCCTAACAGCGGGACAGGATCGGCCGCACTATAAACACAAGACATGACACTAGATCACCAGGATGCACTGGCCTTATATGCTAACCTGGAACCTCCCAACCTCCACTATTAAAATTTGGAGGCATCTTATCTTAACAGGGAAAGAACTTCACATAGAGGGAACTCTGGGGCACATTAAGGAACGTCTTAAAAACGACTTCCTGGGAAATGCGCTAACCCTAATCACAGACACCGGCACCTCAACGACCACGGAAGGTGCCGAAATAGTAACAAACCTACTTATAGTAACCATGGAGGAAGGTGGATTTGACTCCTTACGAGGTTGGTGGGAGATAACAGATCTATCTGTATGCATAGAATTATTTCTACCGACACTTAAATTTCAGATGCATAGGGGTATACCTTAGAATTATTCATTACATTATCCTCCAGTTCAGCATGTACCGAACTGAATGCTCATGCTTACAGGGATAGAAACAAACTTAAGCGCATACTGAACTACAGTGCCCATATAAATAGGAGTTATGGAGGACATCCAACACGAATCACAGGAATTCCTGTCCTAAATATCCTTATCATACTATAGAGGTGGTTGCCACTTCATCTTAGTTTTGACTAATTTGAATACTTCGTACTTTATATTCATTACAGATGGGAACCTTTGGGGCAACTAAGGTATTGATCCTAGGGTACTACATGGCAAGCATCGTATTAAAATATGCTTGCTATGTAGTATTCATTGGAGGTGCCCACAGATGTATTTCACACAACAGATCGTCTGCGGTTCACCGTTACCACAGGGAACAAAACCATCCACCAGACTGGTAGTAGAATAATTGGCATTAGGGGCTGTGTGCCAGCCTCATTATATCGGACCTTTACATAATCAAATTACTGAGCGCAAACACGCGTCAATCAATAATTTATGGGGGGTCATTCTGACAGACTAATGAAGCAACCAACAGAGGCCAATATGGTACAAAAATGGTGGAACATACATTAGGCTTGTTCCTAACCAAACATTAACAGTTACCCGTCTATGGAACCACATACTGATGGGCCTTGGATTGGGATGCTACTAATTCCATCTCCAGCTGTGGGGGAGATGGAATGCACAGGAGGCATCACTACTAACGTTGGGCATATATACCTGGGGAAGTGAGTGCAAGCCATGGCTTTAAGTCATATTGTTTTGGGTTATATCACCAGTATGTTAGACTACAAGTTGACAACACCACCGGGGTAGCATATGTCAACCATATGGGTAGAAACATGTCGACACCATGTGACTATCTGGCCAACACTATTTGTGAATTGAATTGAATTGAATTGAATCCTTTATTGTCATTCAGACTTTTCGGTCTGAACGAAATGTTGTTGCCTGCAGCCATACATGTAATAATAACAACACACAATAAACACAATTTGGCATCCACCACAGTAAGTTCACCAAACACCTCCTCACTGTGATGGAGGCAAAAGTCTTAGAGTTACTGTCTCTATTAATCTGGATTAATAGCGTATCCAGATAGAGAGTTGGATACCAGCTACCAACTACCAGGGAAACTGAATTTAGTGGCAGACATCATGTCACGCTAGGCTAAAAACACTGTATGGATGTTGGATAAAATATGTATTGCTGGAACAGCACGGAATGGAACCCCAGATAACGACCTATTCACATCCATGCTCTTACCAGTTATCAAATTATGTTCTTGGGAGCCAGAACCTGGGGCAGTGGTTCAGATGTATCTTCGCTGATTGGGGGATAATTTATGCATCCCTCCCTTTGCCTCATCAGTCGGGTATTTAGGGAGAAACTATAGACTCCGCGTCTCGAATTTCGATAATACCTGATTGCCCTACGCAACCATGCATCACCATCCATCATAGACCTAACTTACTGGTTCTTCCCGCACAAGGGGAGTTACCCATGTCACTATTATATATTAACATATTTATTTTAGAGTTGAAAGCACCTCTTCTACACCTGGGACTGACGGACCGAATGCGGACTTATTTCAGCGGGTCACAGACAGTCCACCCAAACATCAGTACTTGGTATCATCTAGGTATGGGAAGTACTGTCACAACTATAATCATCACCCACAGATCTATGAACATCCCTTTGTTCTGGAATTCCTGGCAAGCCTCCATTACGATGAGAGGCTCAGTCCAAGTGCCATCTACTGCGCCAGAAGTGCTCTGTCAACATACCTGTCGAAGGTACAAAACCACATTCTGTTGGGACACACCCTGGTAACCAAACTCATGAGGGGCATTTTTAAATTAATCCCCAAGAACCAGGTACTCCCAAATATGGGATGTGAGCATTAATAATAATAATAATACATTTTATTTATGGGCGCCTTTCAAGAGTCTCAAGGACACCTTACAAAAATTGAGCATGTATAGGAAAAACATGTAAGGGGAATGAAATAAATAGTAGAGACATGACTAGTACACAAAGTAAAGACAGAATTCAATACAAAACACAGCATGAGGCAATTAATGCACAGATGAAAAGGGACGGGGACGTGGGGCTAAGGATAGGCAGAGGTGAAGAGATGGGTCTTGAGGCGGGACTGGAAGATGGGGAGGGACACGGAATTGCGGATCAGTTGGGGGAGGGAGTTCCAGAGCCTGGGAGCTGCCCTGGAGAAGGCTCTGTCCCCAAAACTGCGGAGGTTGGACTTGTGGATGGCGAGGAGACCGGCTGATGTGGATCTGACCATTGTACTGACCATGTTAAGAACTGGTCTCCAGCTACAGCTCTGTCCCTACGGAAACTGACTATAAAAACAGTCATGCTGATGGTCCTGGTCAAGGCAAAAAGGGTCCAGTCACTACATAAAATAAGGTTGGACAACATGATTAATTCATCTGGAATTAAATTTAGTTCACATCAATGTAATAGTCATAAGGAACAGACAGGGGTCAGCAGGCCTAAAAACAGAATTCAGGGCCTACCCTACAGATGGTCGTCTCTGTATTATAACACACTTACTATCATACCTGCAGTCTACTAAGATCATCAGAGGGAAGAAATGTCACTTTAATCAGCTACTAACAGCCACTCAAACAGTGACAGTCCAGACCATCTCTAGATGGCTAAAACAAGTCCTAAATAGGCTGGAGTGGACACTAGCATTTCAAATCTCACTCCACCAGGGCTGCAGCTACATTGGCAGCTATGAAGTTGGAAGTAGCAATGGACTAATCCTCAAGACAGCAGGATGGTCAACGGAGGAAACTTTCCAACGACTTTATAACAAACCAGTCATTGAACC
Source organism: Amblyraja radiata (assembly GCF_010909765.2). Lineage (NCBI taxonomy): Eukaryota > Metazoa > Chordata > Chondrichthyes > Rajiformes > Rajidae > Amblyraja > Amblyraja radiata. The sequence continues at coordinate 12,621 of NW_022630788.1, read as the reverse complement.
TGGAACATTTGCAGAAACAACTTTAAGTTCTGTATATAATTTACCCCTGAAATAGGGGCAATAATTGGTGTTAATATTTTTACTATTGGGGTTCAATATCGTATTGATGTCTAATGATGTTAACTTTATTCTCCCCAAAAATCAAGGCAGATGTGATGCATGGACTCGTTCCACGGCATGAAATCACAGAGCTTTAAAATCTTCACGTAGTCACTCGCGTTATTCCGAAGTAAAATAGTAAGATTAAACGAGAACTTACCAGTTTGAAGTTTGATCTTTATTTTATGAGGAGTACCGTTGAGGGAATACGTGGCCTCCGCTCCCACCCTTGATCATATCTTGCACTGGTATCTCTTCTCTAATCTTACTAAGGTTTAGTCATTACAGTTATCTGTGATTTCACACCGCTGCTTTGAAGAATGGCACGCATGCGTCCTGGCGGGGTTCTTCACGTATTCCCTCAACGTTACTCCTCATAAAATAAAGATCAAACTTCAAACTGGTAAGTTCTCGTTTAATTTTACTATTGTTCAACGTACCCGACAAAGAGGCAGGCGTAGCTGGGGCCCATGCGTGTGCCCATAGCTACGCCTTGTGTTTGGAGGAAATGGGAGAAGTCAAACGTAAAGTTGTTGAGGGTGAGGACCAACTCCGCTAGGCGGAGGATGGTGTTAGTGGCTGGGTATAGGTTGCTCCTCGCTCCCGGGCGAGGAGCAACCTATACCTGTATTACACTCGCTCCCGGGCCCCACAACTGTAATACACTCGCTCCTGGGCGGCTCCAGCTTTCGACGCCCCCGCCGACAAAACGCTCCAGCCGGTTAACCTCCGCCCCCCCCCTCTCTCCTCCCTCCCCTCTCTTCAACCCCTCCCCCTCTCTTCCCCCCGATCCCTCTCTCTTCCCCCCTGGTGACGGTGACAATAATCGTAAACTATCAATGCGTTTTGAAATAAATTTTACTCAGATGCAAGCTAAGGAATGGGATAATTGTCAGCTATTAATTGAACAAAATCAGGACATTTTATTATTATTATCCAATTTACAGCTGACAATTATCCCATTCCTTAGCTTGCATCTGAGTAAAATTCATTTCAAAACGCATTGATAGTTTACGATTATTTAAATGGTAAATGTAGCTTCAGAAACGTTTTCTTTTTGCATGTTAAAACCCACCTGAGAACCATGGGCGATTTTACAATTTTACTGACGGATTTTTCACTTTTAAAACTTTTCATATAACAAATCAATAAAGATAAATCGTCAATAATGCCTTACTTTTGATGAAATGCAGCGAGCAAACGCGATAATTCCCGATATTTTCTATCTTTATATCTCCACGGCGAATGTCCGCTAACCACTTCCGCTGCTTTTGCCCCTTCAGCTCCCTCTTGTATTTACCTTCGTTTTTTATCTATCTTCTGGACTGTAAAGTAAGATAACTGTGTCTCACGGTCACCCCGACTGGCACAGTAATTTACAGCTGAAAAACGGGCCGTTATCGCGGTTTTTAACGGGTGTGAAAGTGCGTGTTTTCAGCATCACTAACATGTACCGGAAGTGACGCTTGTACCCCAGTTGGATTTTGCGGTCACGTGGGTGAGGATCTATGCTCCAGTGACCATTCGTGAAATCACCCTATTCACCCTACCCCTCTCTCCCACCCCATCCTCCTCTCTCTCCGCCCCTCCTCTCTCCCCCCTCCTCCTCTCCCCCCTCCTCCTCTCTCCCCCTCTCTCTCACCCCCTCCTCCCCTCTCTCCCCCCTCCTCTCTCCCCCCTCCAACTCTCTCCCCCCTCCTCTCTCCCCCCTCCAGCTCTCTCACCCCCTCCTCCTCTCTTCCCCCTCCTCCTCTCTTCCCCCTCCTCTCTCCCACCCCGTCCTCCTCTCTCCCCCCTCCTCTCTCCCCCTCCAACTCTCTTAACCCCTCCTCCTCGCTTCCCCCTCCCCCTCGTCCCCCCCTTCCTCTTCTCCCCCCCCCTCCTCCTCTCTCCCCCCTCCTACTCTCTCACCACCTCCTCCTCTCTCCACCCCCTCTCTCCTTCCACACCACCCCTCCCCCCCCTCCTCTCCCCCCCCCTCTCTCTCTTTCTCCCTCCTCCTCTCCCTCCCCCCACTCACTCACTAGCCGTTGATCGCCACCGTTAACCGCTCCGAAGCTGGGACACCTGGAAAGCGACGGTAAGGAGGTAAAAAGCATGAATTTAAAGCAGCTGCATTTGATTGACACCGTGTGCTCGACCCGTTCTCCCGCCTCCAGCCGGGATCCGAGCGCGTGTGTGTGGGCGGGTCCAGAGCGTGTGTGTGTGGGCGGGTCCAGAGCGCGTGTGTGTGGGCGGGGCCAGAGCGCCTGTGTGTGTGGGCGGGGCCAAGCGTGTGTGTGTCTGTGTGTGGGCGGGGCCAGAGCGCGTGTGTGGGGGCGGGGCCAGAGCGCGCGTGTGTGTGTGTGGGCGGGGCCAGTGCGCGCGTGTGTGTGTGTGTGGGCGGGGCCAGAGCGCGTGTGTGTGGGCGGGGCCAGAGCGCGGGGGCAACGGCGCGAGGCCCAGTGACGTCAACACCCCCCCCCCACCAACTGTCAACGCTCCCGCGCTCCCTCAGCCGTTGACGCCCGTTATTTCCCGCCATCCCTCCCGCTCGCGTTTCCAGAACGTTCTTCCCCAACGGCCGTCCATTCGGGCTTCGCTTCTCCACAACGATCACCTCCCTCCCTCCCTCCAGCAGCCGCAGCGTCGCCTCACCTGGAGCCTGGACTCTGCTTCACTGGGCCTGAAGCCTCCACGCTGCTCACTCCCACTCTCCTGGGCTTCACTGCGCTGGTTCCTAGAGCTAGTCTGCCCAGCCTTGTTAACCCCAGTGGCTGGTCCACTGAGTCTTCCCCATCCCCCTCTAACTATGTGACTGACCCCTGCATTTACCCCCCCACACTGCAGCCCTCTCACCCCCTGACCACCACCCCTGACCACCACACATCGCCTCCATCGCCCCCAGTCCACCCACCCACCCACCTGCCTTCCGCCGGCCCCAATCCCCATCCCTGCCGGGTGTTCACCATCCCCCCCCCCCCCCCCGACCTCCCCCACACCCAACGGTCTGTCCTCAGCAAAGGTCTCACCTTTGTCCCCCTCCGTCCCCACCTCAATGTAGCAATGTTACAACATGTTGGGATTTTAAACATCAAGTCTGTAATTTATCCCATCAGATAAAACATAAAAAGAAGTTTAATTTGTCACCTAATTCACTTTCATATTGAATTGAATTGAATATGTTTATTGCCATTGCACAAAACTGAGCAACGAAATTCCATTTGCTTCTCCTCCGTTAAAAGAAATACAACACGACAACCAATACACATATGTACAGTTAATAGTAAAATAGTAATACATTTTTAAAAGAGTTTAAAAGAATTTAGCGATATTCCTCGAAGTTACTTCTTGCTTCCCAGTGTTCACTATTGGAGTTAAGCTCTTTTATCGCACATGGGTAGAAACTATTTTTTAGTCTACCGGTGCGAGCCTGTAGAGACCTGAATCGCCTCCCAGAGGGTAGCAGAGTAAAAAGGTGGTTGGCAGGGTGGGATGTGTCCTGCTTGATATTTATGGCCCTGCGCAAGCATCGGGCCTTGTATATGTCATCCAGGGAGGGCAGGTTAGCGTTTGTAATGCGCTGCGCAGTTTTTATAATTCCCTGCAGCGCCCTCCTCTCAGCCACAGTACAGCTAGCAAACCACACCAGGATTCCATAGGTGAGGATACTTTCCACGGCGCATCGATAGAAGGACAGCAGCAGCGGCTGTGAGATGTTAGCTCTCCGTAGAGACCTCAGGAAATACAGCCGCTGATGAGACTTCTTCAAGAGAGTGACGGTGTTCATTTGCCTGGAGCCTGGCAAATGAACTGAATATCTTCAGTATTAAAAAAGTCATGGCAATTTTCATACTCGGAAATTAGCATCTTGTACCCTATTGCTTTTCCATTGACTTAACACCAAAGCTGTGATCGAGGACAGTCAAAAGCCCATAACTTTCTTAAAAATTAAGAGAACTAAAAGAAATGTTCAGTTATTATTGATTGAAACATTCTGAAACAAATATGAAACAGTCTTACTTGGGTGACCTGAAATTAAAGCATATAATTAGTTAGTTACCCAATTGTAGCTAATTACATAATTCAATTACTAGATCTAAACATCTATCCATTTCTTAAGAAAGGATCAACATTTTTAAATAGCCTAAGTGTCCAAATAACATTCACACAATAATTCACTTTGGCGCCTTCGAGAGGGTGGCGGGTTTAAAATGTCGTTTCCTCCAGGCTGTTTAAATTGATGTTCATCAGCCTGTTTAATTGCTCAAGAAAAATCGCTCCGACTGCCGTTCTCTGCACTTATTTTTAAACTAAGTTGGATAATTTAAGTGTTAGAGTAAATTAAAAATCATCTTCTAAAGCCGTGAACGCCGACAACAGGACGGATCTCACGTAGGGGACAAGGCAAGGTAGGCTGTTTATTTTTACATTAAAAAGTGCTGGAGTAACTCAGCGGGTCAGGCAGCATCTGTGGAGAACATGGATAGGTGGCGTTTCACAGAGTGCTGGAGTAACTCAGCGGGTCAGGCAGCATCAGTGGAGAACATGGATAGGTGACGTTTCAGAGTGCTGGTGTAACTCAGCGGGTCAGGCAGCATTTGTGTGGAGAACATGGATAGGTGACGTTTCACAGAGTGCTGGTGTAATTCGGGTCAGGCAGCATCACTGGTCAATGTGGATAGATGATGTTTCAGGTCTGAAGAGGGGTCATGACCGAAAAAAAACGGCCCCTATCCATGTTATCCACAGACAGACACAAAATGCTGGAGTAACTCAGCGGGACAGGCAGCATCTCTGGAGTGAATGAACCTTCTTTAGACTGAGAGTCACAGGAGAGTGAGACACAGAGATAAGGAAGTGTAAGGTGTTACTCCAACACTCTGTATTCGATGAATAGTGTCAGGTTAGGAAAATGGGAAGTACAACGAGATCTGTGTGTCCTGGTGCATCAGTCACTGAAAGTAAGCATGCAGGTACAGCAGGCAGTGAAGAAAGCCAATATGTTGGCCTTCATAGGGCGAAGAGTTGAGTTTAGGTGCAAGGAGGACCTACTGCAGTTGTACAGGGCCCCAGTGGCACCACAACTGGAGAATTGTGTGCAGTTTTGGTCCCAAAATTTGAGGAAGGATATTCTTGCTATTGAGGGAGCCCAGAGTAGGTTCTCAAGGTTAATTCCTGGGATGATGGCAGGACTGAGATATGTTGAAAGAATGGGTCGACTGGGTTTGTATTCAATGGAATTCAGAAGGATGAGCGGGTATCTTATAGAATTGTATAAAATTAGTGAGGCATTGGACAGGGTAGATGCAGGAAACATGTTCCCCATGTTGGGGGAGTCCAGAACTGTTAAGGTACATTTCTTGAAACAGACAACTCACAATAAGTTCTATCAACCAACACAAGCTTTACTGATCATTTAGCCGGCGAGAGTGGCAGGGGATACAAAGTCAAGTATGCAACACACACTTAACCCTCCTGGGCTATCACTCTAATGAACAAAGACATACAGCATCTTTTGTTAGTATTTTGGAAACATAGTCAGATGTTTATACAGAGTTGGAGCAATGACGTCTAACACATCAATCACAGAGTATACCCATTCAAAGCTTTCTCGTCATTAACACAATACTTCTCATGCTATGGTTATATCAATCACAAACTTTAGTTACAAACCCCCAAACAACAGGAACTTAGTCAAAGGGTGCTGGAGTAACTCAGCGGGTCAGGCAGCATCTGTGCAGAACATGGATAGGTGACATTTCGGGTCGGGGACCCTTCTTCAGACTGACACTATGTTGGCAGATGAGTGAAGTAAGTGCTAGAGGCAAGGGAAAATAAGGAGATAAAAGGATGTGAGATAAGGAGAGAGGAATATATATGTGCAGCTTTAAGGGACATTGGTCAGGTAGCATTTGGAGTTTTGCATACAGTTCTGGTCACTCCATTACAGGACTGATGTGGAGGCTTTGGGGAAGGTGCAGCGATGGTTAACCAGAATGGTTTAAAAACAAGGATCTGCAGATGCTGGTTTACAAAAAAGGAGACAAAACGCTGGAGGAACTCAGCGGGACAGGCAGCATCTCTGGAGAGAAGGACTGGGTGACATTTCGGGTCAAGACTGAGGAGGGTCTCGACCAGAAACGTTACCCATTCCTTCCGGCATTTTGTGTTTACCTAAACAGCGCCTATCTATCCACGTGGCGGTGTCCCAGCAGGCTGAAGGAGCGTGCAAAGGCCTTGCCCCCGAGCGGGCAGGTGAAGGGACGCTCACCGTTGTGGCTACGCCGGTGCTGCCACAGGCTGGACATGCGGGTGAAACCTTTGCCACACTCAGCGCACACAAAGGGTCTCTCTCTGGTGTGTATCCGCTGCTGCCCCCGCAGCCCCCATGCTCTCTTGTCACAGTGGGAGCAGATGCTCGCCGGCGTGGGTCCGCCGGTGCTGCCGCAACCCCCGCGAGCTGTCAATCTCCTCACCGCAGTACGGGCAGTTGTAGGGCGGGCCACTGGTGTGCACATGCTGGTGAGACAGGGCGTGGGAGGCCATGGCAAAGCGCTCTCCACACACCGGGCTGGGGACGGGACGGTCGTCGGCGTGCACCCGCTGGTGGGACAGCAGCCGGGTGGAGTTGGTGAAGCCCTTGTCGCACTGGGTGCAGGTGTAGGGGCGCTCGCCGGTGTGGGTGCGCTTGTGCATCAGCAGGTTGGAGGAGCAGGTGAAGCCCTTGCCGCACTGGGCACAGGTGTAGGGGCGCTCACCGGTGTGGGTGCGCTGATGCTGCTGCAGGCTGCTGGAGTTGGTGAAGCCCTTGCCGCACTGGGCACAGGTGTAGGGGCGCTCGCCGGTGTGGGTGCGCTTGTGCATCAGCAGTTTGGAGGAGCAGGTGAAGCCCTTGCCGCACTGGGCACAGGTGTAGCGGTGCTCGCCGGTGTGGGTCCGCTGGTGCTTCTGCAGGCAGTCAGAGCGGGTGAAGCCTTTGCCGCACTGGGCGCAGGTGTAGGGGCGCTCGCTGGCGTGCACCCGCTGGTGGGACAGCAGCCGGGTGGAGCGGGTGAAGCCCTTGCCGCACTGGGCGCAGGTGTAGGGGCGCTTGCCGGTGTGGGCGCTGCGCTGGTGAACCAGCAGGTGGCTGGATTGGATGAAGCCCTTGCCACACTGGGCACAGGTGTAGGGGCGCTCGCCAGTGTGGGTGCGCTGGTGCTGCAGCAGGTGACTGGACTCGTTGAAGTCCTTGCCGCACTGGGCACAGGTGTAGGGACGCTCGCCGGTGTGGGTGCGCTGGTGTCTCAGCAGGTTGCTGGACTTGGTGAAGCTTTTGCCGCAGTCGGTGCAGGTGTAGGGCTTCTCGCCCGTGTGCACCCGCCGGTAGGTCTCCAGCTCGCTCGGGTACTGCCAGGCCTTGCCATACACGTCGCACGCATAACGCTTCTCCTTGTTGTGCCCCGTCATGTGGTCCTCCATTGAAGCTCAGCCCCTCGAAGCTCAGCCCGCACACCGAACAGATGGGGGGGCTCACCCTCAATGGCTGCTCACGTCCCCATCTCTCCGTCCACAGCAAAGGCTCCTAAACCCTACTGGAGGGGAACAAGTTGGCAAACAGAACATTACTAACGCATGCTTGACAAGAGGGGAAGTGGGTGAGGGGGGGAAGTGGGGAGGGTGGGGGTCGAGTGGTGTGAGGTGGGGGTGGGGAAGGATGGGGAGGGGGTGAGTTGCTCCAACATGCTGTCCCACACCGGCGAGCGGCTGCTCCCACTGCGGCAAGGGGGCTGCGGGAGCACCAGCTGATATACATCGGAGAGAGACCCTTAGTGTGCACTGAGTGTGGCAAGCATTTCACCCGCATGTCCAGCCTGTGGCTTCACCCGCATTGACGACCTGCTGGAGCACCGGTGAGTCCACACCAGCCAGCGCCCCTTCACCTGTCCGCTCTGTGGCAGGGCCTTTGCCCACCCCTCTGGCCTGCTGGCACACCCTTCTTCAGTCTCGACTCGAAACGTCACCCATTCCTTCTCTCCAGATATGCTGCCTGTCCCGCTGTTACTCCAGCATTTGGTATTCTTTTTGTAAACCAGTATCTGCAGTTCCTTGTTTTTAAACCATCTCTGCACCTTCCCCAAAGCCTCCACATCAGTCCTGTAATGGAGTGACCAGAAATGTAAGCAATACCCCAAATACTTCATTCATCTGCCGTCACCCCATATAACCATATAACAATTACAGCACGGAAACAGGCCATCTCGGCCCTACAAGTCCGTGCCGAACAACTTTTTTCCCTTAGTCCCACCTGCCTGCACTCATACCATAACCCTCCATTCCCTTCTCATCCATATGCCTATCCAATTTATTTTTAAATGATACCAACGAACCTGCCGCCACCACTTCCACTGGAAGCTCATTCCACACCGCTACCACTCTCTGAGTAAAGAAGTTCCCCCTCATGTTACCCCTCATCTGTTAACATGGTGTCAGTCTGAAGAAGGGTCCCAACCAGAAACGTCACCTATCCATGTTCTCCACAGATGCTGTCTGATCCGCCGAGTTACTGCAGCAATTGGTGTTAGAGTCACAGAGTGATACAGTGTGGATACAGGCCCTTCGGCCCAACTTGACCACACCAACCAACAGGTACCAGCCACACTAGTCCCACCTGCCTGCATTTGGTCCATATCCCTCCAAACTTGTCCGACCCATGGACCTGTTTAACTGTTTCTTAAACATTGGGATAGTCCCAGCCTCAACTACCTAGCCCGGCAGCTCCCACCCCCCCCTACCCCCCCCCCCCCCATACCCCTTGTTTCCGTTAGCCCTAAGAGCTAAATCTAACTCTCTCTTGAAAACATCCAGTGAATTGGCCTCTACTGCCTGGTTCTGGACTCCCATGGTTCTGGATAGGAAAAAGCATACTCGTTTTGTAAATGGTTTTTGGAAGCAGATTTGATTCAGATTTTGCAATATAATTGTCAATAAGGAACAATTCTTTAAGAAATATTTCCCATTAGGCGTATAATTATTTAATAAACATTGGGGATTGGGAGGGGCCTCACAAGCCTAGAGCCTCCCTCTCAAATAATAGATTAAAACTGATGGTATTATGTAGCAATGTTACAAAATTTCGAGATTTGAAAAATCAAGTCTGCAATTTATCCCATCAGATAAAACATAAAAAGAAGTTTAATTTGACACCTAATTCACTTTTATATTAAAAAGGTTATGGCCATTTTCATACTCGGAAATTAGCATCTTGTTCCCTATTGCTTTTCCATTGACTTAACACAAAAGCTGTGATCGAGGACAGTCAAAAGCCCACAAATTTCTTAAAAATTAAGAGAACTGAATAAAATTTTCAGTTATTATAGATTGAAGCATTCTGAAACAAATATGAAACAATCTTACTTGGATGACCTGAAATTAAAGCATATAATTAGTTAGTTACCCAACTGTAGCTAATTACAAAATTCAATTATTAGATCTAAACATCTATCCATTTCTTAAGAAAATATGAACATTTTTTAAATCTCTCTCCCTCACTCTTTCTCCCCCCCATTATCATTCTCTTTCTCCCCCTCTCTTTCTCCGTCTCGCTCCCTCTATCTCTTTTTTTTTAAATAGAAACATAGAAAATAGGTGCAGGAGTAGGCCATTCGGCCCTTCGAACCTGCACCGCCATTCAATATGATCATGGCTGATCATCCAACTCAGTATCACACTCCCTGCCTTCTCTCCATACCCCCTGATCCCTTTAGCCAAAAGGGCCACATCTAACTCCCTCTTAAATATAGCCAATGAACTGGCCTCAACTACCTTCTGTGGCAGATAATTCCAGAGATTTACCACTCTCTGTGTGAAAAATGTTTTCCTCATCTCGGTCCTAAAAGATTTCCCCCTTATCATTAAACTGTGACCCCTTGTTCTGGACCCCAACATCGGAAACAATCTTCCTGCATCTAGACTGTCCAACACCTTAAGAATTTTGTAAGTTTCTATAAGACCCCCCCTCAATCATCTAAATTCTAGCGAGTACAAACCGAGTCTATCCAGTCTTTCTTCATATGAAAGTCCTGACATCCCAGGAATCAGTCTGGCGAACCTTCTCTGTACTCCCTCTGTGGCAAGAATGTCTTTCCTCAGATCAGGAGACCAAAACTGTACGCAATACTCCAGGTGTGGTCTCACCAAGACCCTGTACAACTGCAGTAGAACCTCCCTGTTCCTATACTCAAATCCTTTTGCTATGAATGCTAACATACCATTCACCTTCTTCACTGCCTTCTGCACCTGCATGCCTACTTTTAATGAGTGGTGTACCATGATACCCAGGTCTCATTGCATCTCCCCCTTTCCTAATCGGCCATCATTCAGATAATAGTCTACTTTCCTGTTTTTGCCACCAAAGTGGATAACCTCACATTTATCCACAGTTAGATGTGGCCCTTGTGGCTAAAGGGATCAGGGGGTATGGAGAGAAGGCAGGTACAGGATACCGAGTTGGATGATCAGCCATGATCATATTGAATGGCGGTGCAGGCTCGAAGGGTCGAATGGCCTCTACTCCTGCACCTATTGTCTATGTTTCTATGGCCCTCTCTTGTCTCTCTCTCTGTAACTGGCTCGCTTTCTTCCTCTCTCTATCTCACTGTCTCTCTCTCTCTGTCTCTCCCTCTCAGTCTCTCATTCTGTCTCTCTATCCATCTGTCTCTGTCACTGTCTCTCTCCCTGTCCCCCTCTCTCTCTCTCCATCTCTCTTCTTTCTTTCTCCCTGTCTCTCTATCTCTCGCTCTCACTCTCTCTGTCTCTTTCCCATCTGCCTATCTCTCCCTACGTGTCTCGCTCTTTCTCTCTATATCTGTCTCTGCATCTCTTTCTCTGTCTGTCTCTCTCCTTCTCTCTCCCTCTCTATCTCTTTGTCTCTCTCTCTCTCTCTCTCTCTCTCCCACTGTGTCTCTCTCGCTTAATTTTCAATTTTTAAATTCAAAAACTTTATTGGCATGATAAAAAATACATTGTTATATTGCCAAAGTATATAACATGACATACATATTTAAAATGCATCAGTATAAATACAAGTCTACAGTGCATGGATAGATATATCCCTATACATAAACTCGCAATAGGCCTATAGCCCTTTATTGATGCTACACGTTCTTGCAGCTGCAGCAGTACAACACAAAAGCAAGTTTAGCAATTCAATATTCATTTCTTAGTGTCAGTTAATGTCAATTAGTGTGTGCATACACATGTGCATGTTGGTCATTCGCTGTCTCTCAGGTTGTGGCATGCTGTTACGTATTGTGCCTTATTTCCTTCACCAATTATTATTCTTAGTTTTGATGTATCACCTAGTTCTTTAAAATCAGGGGTTGCCACACTGAGTTTGTCAAAGTATGCTTTCCTTGTTTTGTCAAATTTTTTTGCATTTTAGGAGGAAGTGCACCTCTGTTTCAACCTCATCTGTCAAACAGTGGCCACATATTCTGTTTTCTCTTGGTTGCCAGAATCTCTTCTGTCTTCCTGTCTCTCTCTTTCCCCCTCCCTCTGTCTCTATGTCGCTGGCAGGCGGTCTCTCTATCTCTCACTCTCTCTATTTCTCTCTCTCTTTCTCTCTGTCTCCCCCCCTCTCTCTCTCTCTGTCTCCCCCTCTCTCTCTCTCTGTCCCTCGCGCTGTCTCTCTCTCTCTCTGGCGCTCTCTCTGTCCCTCACTGTCTCTGTCTGTGTGTCTCTCTCTGTCTCTCCCACTCTTTCTCCCTGTCTGTTTCTCTCTCACATGCTCATACATAGGCAATAGGTGCAGGAGTAGGCCATTCGGCCCTTCGAGCCTGCACCATTCGCCATTCAATATGATCATGGCTGATCATCCAACTCAGTATCCCGTACCTGCCTTCTCTCCATACCCCCTGATCCCTTTAGCCACAAGGGCCACATCTAACTCCCTCTTAAATAGAGCCAATGAACTGGCCTCAACTACCCTCTGTGGCAGAGAGTTCCACAGATTCACCACTCTCTGTGTGAAAAATGATTTTCTCATCTCGGTCTTAAAGGATTTACCCTCTATCCTTAAGCTGTGACCCCTTGTCCTGGGCTTCCCTGTCTCTCTCTGTGTCACTCCCTCTCTCTCTTTCTCTCTCCGCCTGATTCTCTCCCTCTCTCTGTCTCTCTTTGTCACCCCCCCCTCTCTCCCTGTCTCTCTCTCCCTCAGTCTCTCCCTCTCTCGCTTCCTCTCTCCCTCTCTGTATCTCTCTATGTCTCTCTCTCCATTTCTCTATGTGTCTCTCTCTGCCTCTCTATCTGTCTCTCACTCTCTCTGTCTCTCTCTCCCATCTCTGTCTGTCTCTCACCCCCTGTCTCTGTGTCTATATCTGTTGCCCCCTCTCTCTCCCTCTGTGTCTCCCTCTCTCTCCCACTGTCACTCTCTCTGTCTCTCTCCGTCTCTCGCTGACTGTCTCTCTCTGTCTCTCTCTCACTGTCTCTCCCTCTGTCTCTCTCTCTGTTTTTCACCATCTCTCTCTCTCTGTCTCCCTCTCCGTTTCTCTCTGTCCTGTT
>NW_022630787.1:28072-57202 GCF_010909765.2 Amblyraja radiata | reverse complement strand
CCTCTCCTCTCCTCTCCTCTCCTCCCCTCAAACACAAATGCAGTTTCATTCCACTTCAAGCACGGTGCAGGGCCACTGAATTCAAATGCGCAGTTTCATACCACTTCAAGCACGGTGCAAGTCCACTGAATTCAAATGCAGTTTCATGCCACTTCAAGCACAGTGCAGGGCCACCAAATTCAAATGCAGTTTCATTCCACTTCAAGCAGGGTGCAGGGCCACTGAATTCAAATGCAGTTTCATTCCACTTCAAGCAGGGCGCAAGGCCACTGAATTCAAATGCAGTTTAATTCCACTTCAAGCACGGTGCATGGCCACCGAATTCAAATGCAGTTTCATTCCACTTCAAGCAGGGTGCAAGGCCACTGAATTCAAATGCAGTTTCATTCCACTTCAAGCAGGGTGCAAATCCACCAAACTCAAATGCAGTTTCATTCCACTTCAAGCAGGGTGCAGGGCCACTAAACTCAAATGCAGTTTCATTCCACTTCAAGCACGGTGCAGGGCCACCAAACTCAAATGCAGTTTCATTCCACTTCAAGCACGGTGCAGGGCCACCAAACTCAAATGCAGTTTCATTCCACTTCAAGCAGGGTGCAGGGCCACCAAACTCAAATGCAGTTTCATTCCACTTCAAGCACGGTGCAGGGCCACTGAATTCAAATGCAGTTTCATTCCACTTCAAGCACGGTGCAGGGCCACTGAATTCAAATGCAGTTTCATTCCACTTCAAGCACGGTGCAGGGCCTCTGAATTCAAGTGCACAGTTTCATTCCACTTCAAGCAGGGTGCAACCAACCATAAAACCACACAAAACACCACAAACTCACAGTTCAGTAGACATTCAGTGTGCTCAGTTGATTCACAGCTCAGACAGAGTCGTGACCCCCTCCCTCCCCCATCACGCAGAGACTTCTTCTTCTTGTAGGATTCCGGCAGTGTAGACGCTGCTAAGCGTATCACTGCCCTCCACAGGTCAAAGTTTGAACTAAATTCTTACATACAGTCCTGTAACTTGCAGGAATTGAAGAATAGCCCCTGGATATCAGTTGATGTTTCTCACTGTGTCCAAACAGATGAAACAGAAAAAGCCTCAACTCCAAGTCCTGTCAGTCTAACAAACAATACTTTTCTTTCTACCCTGTACTTTTTACATTGTAGGAAAACTGTCTCATTACTCCCACATTCACACAAGCCAGAAACATGTTTCCCTACAATGTACAAATAGTAATTTAACCCACAGTGTCCCAACCTCAATCTACACAGTTTAACTGAATCCCTACGGGACAGAGATGTACAGAAACATATTTTCCTAACTTCAGATTGTATAGAAAAGTAGTGTCTACCCCCGACTTCCATTTCTCATCCTCTCTGCCATTCTTTTGTTAAGCCCTCTTTAATTATTTCTCTCATTTCCACTCTCCCCAATGATACATGGATATCTATTTCTCTTCGTAAACTCTCCTTTGCAATGAGGTCCACCTGCTCATTCCCCCTCACCCCAGCATGCCCGGGATCCCAGCAAAAAGTCATGTTACACGCAAACCCAATTCTAGAAAACACACTCAAGATTTCATTCAGAACGTCAGGACGAGCTTTAGATTTCCCTAACTCTTAAAGTTTCAAGAGCAGCTGCAGAATCAGAACAGATAATGACGTCTCTAAAACCGGCTTCCTCAATTGAATTGCCATTAATTCAGTCGTGAGAACAGAGCTTCCATCAGAAATACGCCAGCCAATCTTCAACCCAAGCTGCTCCACATACACTCCAAACCCAGCTCTCCCACTAACTGGACCTTTAGATCCATCTGTAAAAACAATCAAAGTTCTCTCACTGATTGAATTCAGATATTCCACTATTCTTGGGAGTCACCTCGCGCTTATCTTTTTCCTGAAGAAAAGCAAGCTCAATAAACAGTTCAGGAAGAACCCAATAGGGCCCAGGTAGCCTTATTGTATGCTCTATAATACCCCCTTGTTCCAAACGCAGCTTCCTAGCCCACTGATTTATAATGACAAAAAATGTGTTATATTTGTTACCATCATCAACCTCTTGCAACAAACACCTTGCTGGGAAGGTATCATTACACCCACAAAGTTTAGCCCTTGTGGCTAAAGGGATCAGGGGGTCTGGAGAGAAGGCAGGTACAGGATACTGAGTTGGATGATCAGCCATGATCATATTGAATGGTGGTGCAGGCTCGAAGGGACGAATGGCCTCTACTCCTGCACCTATTATCTTCCGTCTGTGGCAGAGAATTCCACAGATTCACCACTCTCTGTGTGGGGAAAATTTTTTTTTCTCATCTCGGTCCTAAAAGATTTCTCCCTTATCCTTAAACTGTGTGTGTGGCCCCTTGTCCTGGATTTCCCCAACATCGGGAACAATCTTCCTGCATCTAGCCTGTCCAACCCCTTAAGAATTTTGTAAGTTACTATAAGATTCCCCCTCAATCTTCTAAATTCTAGCGAATACGAGCCGAGTCTGTCCAGTCTTTCTTCATATGAAAGTCCTGACATCCCAGGAATCAGTCTGGTGAACCTTCTCTGTACTCCCTCTATGGCAAGAATGTCTTTCCTCAGATTTGGAGACCAAAACTGTACGCAATACTCCAGGTGTGGTCTCACCAAGACCCTGTACAACTGCAGTAGAACCTCCCTGCTCCTAGACTCAAATCCTTTTGCTATGAATGCTAACATGCCATTGGCTTTCTTCACTGCCTGCTGCACCTGCATGCCTACTTTCAATGACTGGTGTACCATGACACCCAGGTCTCGTTGCATCTCCCCTTTTCCTAATCGGCCACCATTCAGATAATAATCTACTTTCCTGTTCTTGCCACCAAAGTGGATAACCTCACATTTATCCACATTATACTGCATCTGCCATGCATCTGCCCGCTCCCCAACCTATCCAAGTCACCCTGCATCCTCCTAGCATCCTCCTCACAGCGAACACTGCCCCCCAGCTTCGTGTCACCCTCTACTCTCCTCCCCTCCCCTCCCCTCAAACTCAAATGCAGTTTCATTCCACTTCAAGCAGGGTGCAAGGGCCAACAAACTCAAATGCAGTTTCATTCCACTTCAAGTAGGGTGCAAGGGCCACCGAATTCAAATGCAGTTTCATTCCACTTCAAGCACGGTGCAGGGCCACCGAATTCAAATGCAGTTTCATTCCACTTCAAGCAGGGTGAAACCAACCATAAAACCACACAAAACACCACAAACTCACAGTTCAGTAGACATTCAGTGTGTTCAGTTGATTCACAGCTCAGACAGAGTCGTGACCCCTCCCTCCCCCATCACGCAGAGACTTCTTGTGGGATTCCGGCAGTGTAGACGCTGCTAACCGTATCACTGCCCTCCACAGGTGAAAGTTTGAACTAAAGTCTTACATACAGTCCTGTAACTTCCAGGAATTGAAGAACAGGCCTGGATATCAATTGATGTTTCTCACTGTGTCCAAACAGAGTTGAAACAGAAAAAGCCTCAACTCCAAGTCCCGTCAGTCTAACAAACAATACTTTTCTTGCTACCCTGTACTTTTTACATTCTAGGAAACCTGTCTCATTACTCCCACATTCACACAAGCCAGAAACATGTTTCCCTACAATGTACAAATAGTAATTTAACCCACAGTGTCCCAACCTCAATCTACACAGTTTAACTGCGTCCCTGGCCGACTAGGAAAAGGGGAGGTGCAGCGAGACCTGGGTGTCATGGTACACCAGTCATTGAAAGTAGGCATGCAGGTGCAGCAGGCAGTGAAGAAAGCCAATGGTATGTTAGCTTTCATAGCAAAATGATTTGAGTCTAGGAGCAGGGAGGTTCTACTGCAGTTGTACAGGGTCTTGGTGAGACCACACCTGGAGTATTGCGTACAGTTTTGGTCTCCTAATCTGAGGAAGGACATTCTTGCCATAGAGGAAGTGCAGAGAAGGTTCACCAGATTGATTCCTGGGATGTCAGGACTGTCTTATGAAGAAAGACTGGATAGACTTGGTTTATACTCACTAGAATTTAGGAGATTGTGGGGGGATCTTACAGAAACTTACAAAATTCTTAAGGGGTTGGACAGGCTAGATGCAGGAAGATTGTTCCCGATGTTGGGGAAGTCCAGAACAAGGGCTCAGCCCCCAGCTGTACTCACTCTATACTAATGAGTGCTCAGCCCCCTGCTGTACTCACTCTATACTAATGAGTGCTCAGCCCCCTGCTGTACTCACTCTATACTAATGAGTGCTCAGCCCCCTGCTGTACTCACTCTATACTAATGAGTGCTCAGCCCCCCTGCTGTACTCACTCTATACTAATGAGTGCTCAGCCCCCTGCTGTACTCACTCTATACTAATGAGTGCTCAGCCCTCCTGCTGTACTCACTCTATACTAACGAGTTCTCAGCCCCCTGCTGTACTCACTCTATACTCATGACTGCGTAGCCAGTCACGGTGTGAACTCCATCATCAAGTTTTAAGGATAAGGGGGAAATCCTTTAGCAGCGAGATGAGAAAAACATTTTTTCCCCACACAGAGAGTGGTGAATCTGTGGAATTCTCTGCCACAGAAGGTAGTTGAGGCCACACAGTTCATTGGCTATATTTAAGAGGGAGTTAGATGTGGCCCTTGTGGCTAAAGGGATCAGGGGGTATGGAGAGAAGGCAGGTACAGGATACTGAGTTGGATGATCAGCCATGATCATATTGAATGGCGAATGGTGCAGGCTCGAAGGGCCGAATGGCCTCTACTCCTGCACCTGTTGTCTATGTTAACTGTGCCTTTTAACTGTGTGGCTAATTGAAAATGGTACGAAAATGCACTTGAGTTTTCTAAATGGCCAACCCCTTATTCTTAAACTGTGTGTGTGTGTGTGGCCCCTGGTTCTGGACTCCCCCAACATGGGGAACATGTTTCCTGCCTCTAGCGTGTCCAAGCCCTTAATAATCTCATATATGTTTCTATAAGATCCAACCCTCTCATCCTTCTAAACTCCACAGAGTGTACAAGCCCACAGCCGCTCCATTCTCTCAGCATATGACAGTCCCGCCATCCCGGGAATTAACCTGGTGAACCTACGCTGGGCTCCCTCAATAGCAAGAATGTCCTTCCTCAAATTAGGGGACCAAAACTGCACACAATACTCCAGGTGTGGTCTCACCAGGGCCCTGTACAACTGCAGAAGGACCTCTTTGCTCCTGTACTCAACTCCTCTTGTTATGAAGGCCAACAGGCCATTGGCTTTCTTCACTGCCTGCTGTACCTGCATGCTTACTTTCATAGACTGATGAACAAGGACCCCCAGATCCCCTTTTCCCAACTTGACGCATTAAACTGCATCTGCCACGCTTCTGCCCGCTCCCCCAAGCTGTCCAAGTCACCCTGCATCTTCCTCATAGTTCACACTGCCACCCAGACCAAAACTCTACGCAATACTCCAGGTGTGGTCTCACCAAGACCCTGTACAACTGCAGAAGGACCTCCCTGCTCCTAGACTCAACTCCCTCAATAACTAGGATTTGCTGATTAAAACTGAACGAGATATTTGCGTATATATTATTAAATAAATCATTCATATTTACTGTAGATAGATATATATTTAATACATATCTTATTATGGTATCATTAATATATGGAGCTTGCACAGTCACATGGATAGAGAACTGTCTGGCAAACAGGAAGCAAAGAGTAGGAGTAAACGGGTCCTTTTCACAATGGCAGGCAGTGACTAGTGGGGTACCGCAAGGCCCGGTGCGGGGACCAGCAGTGACTAGTGGGGCAGCGCAAGGCCCGGTGCGGGGACCAGCAGTGACTAGTGGGGCAGCGCAAGGCCCAGTGCGGGGACCAGCAGTGACTAGTGGGGCAGCGCAAGGCCCGGTGCTGGGGACCAGCAGTGACTAGTGGGGCAGCGCAAGGCCCGGTGCGGGGACCAGCAGTGACTAGTGGGGCAGCGCAAGGCCCGGTGCTGGGGACCAGCAGTGACTAGTGGGGTACCGCAAGGCCCGGTGCGGGGACCAGCAGTGACTAGTGGGGCAGCGCAAGGCCCGTTGCGGGGACCAGCAGTGACCAGAGGGGCAGCGCAAGGCCCGGTGCGGGGACCAGCAGTGACTAGTGGGGCAGCGCAAGGCCCGGTGCGGGGACCAGCAGTGACTAGTGGGGCAGCGCAAGGCCCGGTGCGGGGACCAGCAGTGACTAGTGGGGCAGCGCAAGGCTCAGTTCTGGGACCCCATAGTAATGAAGTGTTTTGTGTTCTTTATTATTACAATACACAACACACAATACAATTTATTTGTCATCTGGACCCCGTGAGGTCCAAACGAAATGTCGTTTCTGCAGCCATACATTACAAAACGAAAAAGCCCCGAGACACAACACAGTTTACACATACATCCATCACATCGCTGTGACGGAAGGCAAAAACACTTATCTCTCCCCTGCCTCCTCCCCCCCCCCCCCCCCCCCCCCGATGTCAGAGTCAAAGTCAAAGCCCCCGGCTGGCGATGGTGATTGTCCCGCGGCCATTAAAGCCACGCCGGGTGATGCAAGGCCGCGCACCGGGTCTTGGTGTTAGAGCCCCCGGCGGGCGCTCGCAAAGTCCCGCGGCCATTCCAAGCCGCGCGGGGCGGTGATGTAAGGCCCCGCTCCAGGCGCTCCTCAACCCCGCAACTCGGGCGGGAGAAGTCGCCGTTGCGGAAGCCTCGTAAAGCGGTCTCCCCACCAGGGACCCGCGGGCTCCCGGCGTTCCCGTCCACCAGACCCGCGGCTGCAGCCTCCGAAGCTCCGGGGGTCGGGTGGCAGCAGCGCTCCACCACCGCTCCACCCGCTCCGGACTCGGCCAGCTCCACGAAGGTGAGTAGGACCGCAGCTTCGTGACTGGAGCCCCAGGTCGTTCCTGTTGGAGGCCGCTCCACGTTGCTCAGCCCCAACGACAACGGAGACCCGACAAAGAAAAGGTCGGGTCTCCCGTGCAGGGGAAAGATTTTAAAGTCCCCCCCACACACCCCCACCCCCCACACACCCCCCCCCCCCCACACCCCACACACACCCACCCCCCTCCCCCCACACACACACACACACCCCGACAAAAAAATAAATAAAAACTACATGGAAACGAGACAAAAATAATAAACAGATAGACGGACTGCAGAGGCCGCTGCTGACGAGAGTCGCGCCGCCCACATCTAGGCTGGATTACTGTAACGCACTCTATTCTGGAGTTGCTTGATCTTCCCTGGCTTGCCTCCAGTTAGTTCAAAATGCTGCCGCTCGCCTCTTAACCGGAACTCGAAAGAGGGGGCACACAACACCAATTCTGGCCTCCCTCCCTCCACTGGCTCCCGGTGTACTTTCCATTTCATTTTAAGACTCTTTTATTTGTTTTTAAATCTCTAAATGGGCTCGCCCCGCCTTACCTGAACGAGCAACTGAAAGAGGTCTTCACAGACATTTTTAACATCTCACTCAGCCAGGATGTGGTGCCCAACTGTCTTAAGAGTGCCACCATCGTCCCTGTCCCGAGGAGTTCAGGTAGGTTATTGGGGACTGAGCGGAGGTATTCGGCGGAACGATCGCCCAACCTCCGATTAGACTCCCCGATGTAGATCAGCTGACGTCTAGAGCAGCGGATGCAGTAGATGAGGTTGGAGGAGATACAGGTGAACCTTTGTCGCACCTGGAACGACTGCTTGGGTGCTTGAATGGAGTCGAGCGGGGAGGTGAAGGGACAGGTGTTGCATTTCTTGCGATTGCAACGGAAAGTGCCCGGGGAGTGGGTGGTACAGGAGGGAAGGGAAGAATTGACAAGGGCGTTGCGGAGGGAGCGGTCTTTGCGGAAGGCAGACATGGGGGGAGATGGGAAGATGTGGCGAGTGGTGGGGTCACGTTGGAGGTGGCGGAAGTGGCGGAGGATTATTTGTTGTATTTGCCGGCTGGTGGGGTGAAAGGTGAGGACTAGGGGGACTCTGCCCTTGTTGCGAGTGCGGGGATGGGGAGAGAGAGCAGTGTTGCGGGGTATGGATGAGACCCTGGTGCGAGCCTCATCTATGGTGGCGGAGGGGAATCCCCGTTCCCTGAAGAGCGAGGACATTTCCGATGCCCTGGTGTGGAATGTATTAAATATATATCTATTTACAGTATATATATATATCATTCATATATTAATATATATAGACAATAATAATCAAATATGTATTAAATACATCCATTTATAATATATATTAATGATATATTTAATAATATATTTATACATATAAGTATATATACAATAATAATGAAATATATATTAAATATATCTCTCTACAATATATATTAATGATAGATTTAATAATAATATATACATATATATATATAAAATGATAAGATATTTATTAAAATATATCTATCTACAATATAAATATATCATTCATATATATATACACAATAATAATGTATGTATTAAATATATATCTATCTACAATATAAATATATCATTGATATATATATACACAATAATGTATGTATTAAATATATATCGGGCAATGGATCAGCGTTCACGTTGCGCCCCCCGTCAGTATCCAGGTTCGCCTGGGGAAACCAATGATCCTTCCAGCAGACTAAATTCTACAAGACGACGCCTGAGGGCCAAGACAAAGAATCCTAGTCATTATCCCAAAGCCGAAAGCTGCAACAACGACCAGCCTCAAGAGCACCCGGCAGTTGCACCTGCTCTCCGAATACTACAACTGAATGTTGAAGGCCTCTCATCGAAGTCCTTGCCCACCAACAGATTCCGGACTGGACATGGCCACTGCTTGGCCAGCCTTCACAAATGGGGCAGCAGCCCAACCCCACGGTGGGCTTGTGGAGAGCAGCAAACAATGCAACTTACACATCATTGAAGCATGTCCTCAACAAAGACTCAAAGGAGGACTTGTCACCCTTCATACAGCAGATCAAGAGGCAACTGCTTGGCTAAAGGACTTTGCATTCGCTAAATAAAAACTGTTGCTTGCTAGATGACAATAAAGGTTGATTGATTGATTGAAATATATAATGATAAGATATGTATGAAAATATATCTATTTACAATATATATTAATGCTTTATTTTATAATATATTTATACATATAAGTATATCTACAATAATAATGAAATATACATTAAACATATATCTATTTACAATATATCTTAGTGATTTATTTAATAATCTCTATATACATATGTATATATACAATAATAGTGAAATATATATATCAAAGTATATATAAAATATATATATCAAACCAACCTGAACTCCCGGTGGCTCAGCACTTCAACTCCCCCTCCCATTCCCAATCCGACCTCTCTGTGCTGGGTCTCCTCCATTGCCAGAGTGAGCAACACCGGAAATTGGAGGAAGAGCACCTCATATTCCGCCTGGGTTGCTTGCGTCCGGGTGGCATGAACGTTGAATTCTCCCAGTTTTGCTAGCCCTTGCTGTCTCCTCCCCTTCCTTAACCCTCGAGCTGTCTCCTCACAAACCCCCGCCCTCGGGCTCCTCCTCCTCCCCTTTTCCCTTCCTTCTCCCCCCTACCCACCATCAGTCTGAAGAAGGGTTTCGGCTCGAAACGTCGCCAGGTACAGGTGCACAACCTTTTATCCGAAAGCCTTGGGACCAGACACCTCTCGGATCTCGGGATTTTTCGGTTTTCCGAACGGAAGGTTTTTAGCGTAGTTTTTAACATGTGGCTCAGTGGTAGAGTGCTCGGCTCGTGGCCGCAAGGTCGCGAGTTTGCGTCTCGATCCCGGCAGTTTCCCGGTCAGGGCCGGCCTTTAGCCGATAGGACCTATTTCTCCCAATTGGGCCCCGCGCCTAAGGGGGCCCCGCGCTAGAGTAATCAAATTAATTGGAGCAAAGATTCAAGGTACACAAAATGCTGGATAAACTCAGCGGGTGCAGCAGCATCTATGGAGCGAAGGAAATAGGCGACGTTTCGGGCCAGAACCCTTCTTCAGACTGATGGGGGGTGGGGGGGAGAAGGAAGGAAAAAGGGAGGAGGAGCTGCCCGAGGGCGGGGGGATGGGAGGAGACAGCTCGAGGGTTAAGGAAGGGGAGGAGACAGCAAGGGCTAGCAAAACTGGGAGAATTCAATGTTCATGCCATCCGGACGCAGGCTACCCAGGCGGAATATGAGGTGCTGTTCCTCCAATTTCCGGTGTTGCTCACTTTGGCAATGGAGGAGACCCAGGACAGAGAGGTCGGATTGGGAATGGGAGGGGGAGTTGAAGTGCTGAGCCACCGGGAGTTCAGGTTGGTTATTGCGGACTGAGCGGAGGTGTTCGGCAAAACGATCGCCCAACCTTCGCTTAGTCTCCCCGATGTAAATCAGCTGACATCTAGAGCAGCGGATGCAGTAGATGAGGTTGGAGGAGATACATATAACCATATAACCATATAACCATATAACCATATAACCATATAACAATTACAGCACGGAAACAGGCCATCTCGGCCCTACGTCCGTGCCGAACAACCTTTTCCCCTTAGTCCCACCTGCCTGCACTCATACCATAACCCTCCATTTCCTTCTCATCCATATGCCTATCCAATTTATTTTTAAATGATACCAACGAACCTTCCTCCACCACTTCCACTGGAAGCTCATTCCACACCGCTACCACTCTCTGAGTAAAGAAGTCCCCCCTCATGTTACCCCTAAACTTCTGTCCCTTAATTCTCAAGTCATGTCCCCTTGTTTGAATCTTCCCTATACTCAGTGGGAAAAGCTTGTCCACATCAACTCTGTCTATTCCTCTCATCATTTTAAAGACCTCTATCTAGTCCCCCCTTAAAGGAAAAAGGGAGGAGGAGGAGCCCGAGGGCGGGGGGATGGGAGGATACAGGTCGAGGGTTAAGGAAGGGGAGGAGACAGCAAGGGCTAGCAAAACTGGGAGAATTCAATGTTCATGCCATCCGGACGCAGGCTACCCAGGCGGAATATGAGGTGATGGTTCTACTTTGGTTCCGTCTTCACTAAGGAAGACATAAATAATTTGCCGGAAATAGCAGGGGACCGCGGGTCAAAGGAGTTGGAGGAATTGAGTGAAATCCAGGTTAGCCGGGAAGTGCTGTTGGGTAAATTAAATGGATTAAAGGCCGATAAATCCCCAGGGCCTGATAGGCTGCATCCCAGAGTACTTAAGGAAGTAGCTCCAGAAATAGTGGATGCATTAGTAATAATCTTTCAAAACTCTTTAGATTCTGGAGTAGTTCCTGAGGATTGACGGGTAGCAAACGTAACCCCACTTTTTAAGAAGGGAGGGAGAGAGAAAACGGGGAATTACAGACCAGTTAGTCTAACATCGGTAGTGGGGAAACTGCTAGTCAGTTATTAAAGATGGTATAGCAGCACATTTGGAAAGTGGTGAAATCATTGGACAAAGTCAGCATGGATTTATAAAAGGTAAATCACGTCTGACGAATCTTATAGAATTTTTCGAGGATGTAACTAATAGCGTGGATAGGGGAGAACCAGTGGATGTGGTGTATCTGGACTTCCAGAAGGCTTTCGACAAGGTCCCACATAAGAGATTAGTTTACAAACTTAAAGCACACGGCATTGGGGGTTCAGTATTGATGTGGATAGAGAACTGGCTGGCAAACAGGAAGCAAAGAGTAGGAGTAAACGGGTCCTTTTCACAATGGCAGGCAGTGACTAGTGGGGTACCGCAAGGCTCAGTGCTGGGACCCCAGCTATTTACAATATATATTAATGATCTGGATGAGGGAATTGAAGGCAATATCTCCAAGTTTGCGGATGACACTAAGCTGGGTGGCAGTGTTAGCTGTGAGGAGGATGCTAGGAGACTGCAAGGTGACTTGGAAAGGTTGGGTGAGTGGGCAAATGTTTGGCAGGTGCAGTATAATGTGGTTATCCATTTTGGTGGCAAAAACAGGAAAGCAGACTATTATCTAAATGGTGGCCGACTAGGAAAAGGGGAGATGCAGCGAGACCTGGGTGTCATGGTACACCAGTCATTGAAAGTGGGCATGCAGGTGCAGCAGGCAGTGAAGAAAGCGAATGGTATGTTAGCTTTCATAGCAAAAGGATTTGAGTATAGGAGCAGGGAGGTTCTACTGCAGTTGTACAGGGTCTTGGTGAGACCACACCTGGAGTATTGCGTACAGTTTTGGTCTCCAAATCTGAGGAAGGACATTATTGCCATAGAGGGAGTGCAGAGAAGGTTCACCAGACTGATTCCTGGGATGTCAGGACTGTCTTATGAAGAAAGAATGGATAGACTTGGTTTATACTCTCTAGAATTTAGGAGATTGAGAGGGGATCTTTTAGAAACTTACAAAATTCTTAAGGGGTTGGACAGGCTAGATGCAGGAAGATTGCTCCCGATGTTAGGGAAGTCCAGGACAAGGGGTCACAGCTTAAGGATAAGGGGGAAATCCTTTAAAACCGAGATGAGAAGAACTTTTTTCACACAGAGAGTGGTGAATCTCTGGAACTCGCTGCCACAGAGTTTAGTCGATGCCAGTTCATTGGCTATATTTAAGAGGGAGTTAGATGTGGCCCTTGTGGATAAGGGGATCAGAGGGTATGGAGAGAAGGCAGGTACGGGATACTGAGTTGGATGATCAGGCATGATCATATTGAATGGCGGTGCAGGCTTGAAGGGCCGAATGGCCTACTCCTGCACCTAATTTCTATGTTTCTATGTTTCTAAGTGCTGAGCCACCGGGAGTTCACGTTAGTTATTGCGGACTGTGAGCGGAGGTGTTCGGCGAAACGATCGCCCATCCTGCGCTTAGTCTCCCCGGTGTAGATCAGCTGACATCTAGAGCAGCGGATGCAGTAGCTAAGGTTGGAGGAGATACATATAACCATATAACCATATAACCATATAACAATTACAGCACGGAAACAGGCCATCTCGGCCCTACAAGTCCGTGCCGAACACGTATTTTCCCTTAGTCCCACCTGCCTGCACTCATACCATAACCCTCCATTCCCTTCTCATCCATATAACTATCCAATTTATTTTTAAATGATACCAACGAACCTGCCTCCACCACTTCCACTGGAAGCTCATTCCACACCGCTGCCACTCTCTGAGTAAAGAAGTTCCCCCTCATGTTACCCCTAAACTTCTGTCCCTTAATTCTCAAGTCATGTCCTCTTGTTTGAATCTTCCCTACTCTCAAAGGGAAAAGCTTATCCACGTCAATTCTGTCTATCCCTCTCATCATTTTAAAGACCTCTATCTAGTCCCCCCTTAACCTTCTGCGCTCCAGAGAATAAAGACCTAACTTATTCAACCTTTCTCTGTAACTTAGTTGTTGAAACCCAGGCAATATTCTAGTAAATCTCCTCTGTACTCTCTCTATTTTGTTGACATCCTTCCTACAATTGGGCGACCAGAATTGTACCCCATACTCCAGAATTGGCCTCACCAATGCCTTGTACAATTTTAACATTACATCCCAGCTTCTATACTCAATGCTCTGATCTATAAAGGCCAGCACACCAAAAGCTTTCTTTACCACCCTATCTACATGAGATTCCACCTTCAAGGAACTATGCACGGTTATTCCCAGATCCCTCTGTTCACCTGCATTCTTCAATTCCCTACCATTCACCATGTACGTCCTATTTTGATTTGTCACACCTGGATGGTCCACTCCTGCCAAATACAATGAACGGACGCGTAGTCCGCACCGGAGCGTAACCTCCGTCATTTCAGTAACCCCGACCCGACTTCAGTTATGCTTCTCGCAGCGTTGCGGGGGAACAGTTTAGGTGTTGTTAAATGTTTTAAATGTTTTTTATCACTTCCTTTTTAAACGGAACATGCCTTGTACTTTGTAAATGGAACATACTGCAGATGCTGATTAAACCGAAGACAGACACAAAAGGCTGGAGTAAATCAGCGGATCAGGCTGCATCTCTGATGAGGAATACGTGATGATAGGAGCGAGCGAAAGCGTGGACGGACGGACGAAAGCAACGTCCATAGAGCGGCGTTGGTGGACATTTCGGGTCGAGACCCTTCTTCAGACTGACAGTCAAGGGAAAGGGAAACGGGAGATATCGGCATATCTTCCATTCACTTGTCCTTAGTACCGTCCATAGCTCTTGCTCCTCTTTCCCCTGAGTCAGTCAGAAGAGGGGTCTCCACCCGAAATGTCACCTACGAAGATCTTTGGTCACCTATTCTCAGTCCCAAATGGCCACAGATTCACACAACTCTCTGGGTGGAAAGGTTTCTCCTCATCTCAGTCCCAAATGTTCCACCTCACGCATAGCCCCCAACTCAATATTCCACCACTCACCCATAGCCCCCAACACAATATTCCACCACTCACCCATAGCCCCCAACTCAATATTCCACCACTCTCCCATAGCCCCCAACTCAATATTCCACCTCACCCATAGCCCCCAACACAATATTCCACCACTCACCCATAGCCCCCAACTCAATATTCCACCACTCACCCATAGCCCCCAACTCAATATTCCACCTCACCCATAGCCCCAACACAATATTCCACCACTCACCCATAGCCACCAACTCAATATTCCACTCACCATAGCACCAACCATATCCACCCCCATAGCCCCAACACAATATTCCACCACTCACCCATAGCCCCCAACTCAATATTCCACCACTCACCCATAGCCCCCAACTCAATATTCCACCTCACCCATAGCCCCCAACACAATATTCCACCACTCACCCATAGCCCCCAACACAATATTCCACCACTCACCCATAGCCCCCAACACAATATTCCAACACTCACCCATAGCCCCCAACACAATATTCCACCACTCACCCATAGCCCCCAACACAATATTCCACCACTCACCCATAGCCCCCAACACAATATTCCACCACTCACCCATAGCCCCCAACTCAATATTCCACCACTCACCCATAGCCCCCAACACAATATTCCACCACTCACCCATAGCCCCCAACACAATATTCCACCACTCACCCATAGCCCCCAACACAATATTCCACCACTCACCCATAGCCCCCAACACAATATTCCACCACTCACCCATAGCCCCCAACACAATATTCCACCACTCACCCATAGCCCCCAACACAATATTCCACCACTCACCCATAGCCCCCAACTCAATATTCCACCACTCACCCATAGCCCCAACTCAATATTCCACCTCACCCATAGCCCCCAACTCAATATTCCACCTCACCCATAGCCCCCAACTCAATATTCCACCACCTCACCCATAGCCCCCAACACAATATTCCACCACTCACCCATAGCCCCCAACACCTCAGCCCCTCCTCATCTCAGTCCCAAATGGCCACAGATTCACACAACTCTCTGGGTGGAAAAGTTTCTCCTCATCTCAGTCTTAAATGACCCCCCCTTTATTCTAAGACTGGGTGTGTGACCCCTGGTTCTGGACTCGCCCAACATTGGGAACATGTTTCCTGCATCTAGCTTGTCCAGTCCTTTTATAATTTCATATGTTTCTATAAGAACCTCCCCCTCATCCTTCTAAACTCCAGTGAATACAAGCCTAGTCTTTCCAATCTTTCCTCATACGACTCTCCCGCCATCCCAGGGATCGATCTGGTGAACCTACGCTGGGCTCCCTCAATCACAAGGATTGCTTCCTCAAATTAGGGGACCAAAACTGTACACAATACTCCAGGTGTGGTCTCACCAGGGCCCTGTACAACTGCAGAAGGACCTCGTCTATAGTGGAAGAGGGGAACCCCACGTACCCTGAAGAATGAGGACATCTCCGATGGCCTGAAACGTCACCTATTTCCTTTGCTCCATAGATACTGCTGCACCTGCTGAGTTTATCCAGCATTTTTGCCGCCTCAGTATCAAACTCCTGACATTCGGAATAATAGAGGCAGGTTTGTAGTTACAGGGGGTCGCAACTGGGTGGGAGTGGTTGTGTGTTAGTGTGTGTTATGGTGGTGATTCCTGGGATGGCAGGACTTTCATATGAAGAAAGACTGGATAGACTCGGCTTGTACTCGCTGGAATTTAGAAGATTGAGGGGGGATCTTATAGAAACGTACACAATTCTTAAGGGGTCGGACAGGCTAGATGCAGGAAGATTGTTCCCGATGTTGGGGAAGTCCAGAACAAGGGGCCACAGTTTAGGGATAAGGGGGAAATCCTTTAGGACCGAGATGAGAAAAACATATTTCATACAAAGAGTGGTGAATCTGTGGAATTCTCTGCCACAGAAGGTAGTTGAGGCCACACAGTTCATTGGCTATATTTAAGAGGGAGTTAGATGTGACCTCGTGATCAGGGGGTATGGAGAGAAGGGGGTATGGAGAGAAGGCAGGTACAGGATACTGAGTTGGATGATCAGCCATGATCATATTGAATGGCGAATGGTGCAGGCTCGAAGGGCCGAATGGCCTCTACTCCTGCACCTATTGTCTATGTTTCTATGTGTGTGTGTGTTTATGTCTGACTGTAGCAGCTTTGACAGTCCGGAGTCGCCTTCTGGAGGGAAGTGATTGAAAGAGTTTGTGGCCAGAGTGAGAGGGGTCAGAGACGATCTTGCCCGCTCGCTTGGCACTGACTCTGACTGTGTGATCTGGGGGCTGCAGGTAGACGTCGCCACCTCACCTGTGTCCTCCCCGGATTCACTGTCATTGGCAGCTTCCTCTCGTATCCGACCCTCAGCCTTCACCTGCTCCAGGTACGCATCATGTTGGTCATCGTCCGAGTCTGCATAATCGTCGTAACTCTGCTTCATGTTCTGGGGCAGAGAGTCAAGAGTCACACCTTGATACACCGTGGAAACATAGACAACAGGTGCAGGAGTAGAGGCCATTCGGCCCTTCCAGCCTGCACCATTCGCCATTCAATATGATCATGGCTGATCATCCAACTCGGTATCCTGTACCTGCCTTCTCTCCATACCCCCTGATCCCTTTAGCCACAAGGGCCTCATCTAACTCACTCTTAAATATAGCCAATGAACTGTGTGGCCTCAACTACCTTCTGTGGCAGAGAATTCCACAGATTCACCACTCTCTGTGTAAAAAATGTTTTTCTCAACTCGGTCCTAAAATACTTCCCTCTTATCCTTAAACTGTGATCCCTAGTTCTCCTCCCCTCCCCTCCCCTCCCCTCCCCTCTCGTCTCCTCCCCACTCCTCTCCTCCCCTCCCTTCCCATCCCCTCCCCTCCCCTCCCCTCCCCTCCCCTCCGCTCCCACCCTCATTATATGGATCAAACTAATAAATTGATGTATCCTTATCTTTACTATGTTTACTTCAAATAACTGTGTCTATCTGTGATTCCACACCGCTGCTTGGAAGTATGTCGCGCCTGCGCACTAAGCGGGTTCTTCACGTAATCCCTCATCGTAACTCCTCATAAAATATAGATCAAACTTCAAACTGGTAAGTTCTCGTTTAATCTTACTATTTTATCGAGGAAGAAGTGAATACGTTCATTTGCTCCCCTCTCCTCCCCTCTCCTCCCCTCTCCTCTCCTCCCCTCTCCTCCACTCTCGTCCCCTCCCATCCCCTCTCCTCCCCTCTCCTCTCCTCTCCTCCCCTTCCACCCTCTCTGTAAGCCATGATCAATAAAGGAGAACATTTTCTGACTATTTTACTAGGTCCAGAAACTGGGAATAATGGCAACAAACACTGTAACACATACACTGTCTGGCAAACAGGAAGTAAAGAGTAGGAGTAAACGGGTCCTTTTCACAATGGCAGGCAGTGACTAGTGGGGCAGCGCAAGGCCTGGTGCGGGGACCAGCAGTGACTAGTGGGGCAGCGCAAGGCCCGGTGCGGGGACCAGCAGTGACTAGTGGGGCAGCGCAAGGCCCGGTGCGGGGACCAGCAGTGACTAGTGGGGCAGCGCAAGGCGCGGTGCGGGGACCAGCAGTGACTAGTGGGGCAGCGCAAGGCCCGGTGCGGGGACCAGCAGTGACTAGAGGGGCAGCGCAAGGCCCGGTGCGGGGACCAGCAGTGACTAGTGGGGCAGCGCAAGGCACGGTGCGGGGACCAGCAGTGACTAGTGGGGCAGCGCAAGGCCCGGTGCGGGGACCAGCAGTGACTAGTGGGGCAGCGCAAGGCCCGGTGCTGGGGACCAGCAGTGACTAGTGGGGGAGCGCAAGGCCCGGTGCGGGGACCAGCAGTGACTAGTGGGGCAGCGCAAGGCCCAGTGCGGGGACCAGCAGTGACTAGTGGGGCAGCGCAAGGCCCGGTGCGGGGACCAGCAGTGACTAGTGGGTCAGTGGGGTTTTCCACTGGTCTGGCAATGAGCACCGTGAGAACAGGCTAATAATTTCTTGTCCATGTACAGCACTTAGTTGCAACAGGGGTTGTTTTATAGTGCTCTATAAATAAAGTTATTAGTAGTATTATTATTATATGGACACACTGATCTGTTCTGTAGTCAATGCCGACTATGTTCTGTTGTGCTGAAGCAAAGCAAGAATGTCATTGTCCTGTCAGGGACACAGGACAATAAATTCACTTGTACTTGATATGAATGGTATATTTATATTGTAAATAGAGATATTTTCATACATATCTTATCATTTTATATATATATCTATCATTAATATATACTGTAAATGGATATATTTAATGTATATTTCATTATTATTATATATATATAATTATATGTATCTAAATCTATCATTAATATATATTGTAAATATATATATTTAATACATATTTGATTATTATTGTCTATATATATTAATATATGAATGATATATATATACTGTAAATAGATATTTTTAATACATATCTTATTATTGTGTATATATATGAATGATATATTTATATTGTAGATAGATATATATTAATACATATCTTATCATTTTATATATATATATGTATATATTATTATTAAATATATCATTAATATACTGTCTTAAGAGTGCCACCATCGTCCCTGTCCCGAAGAAACCAAACCCAGCCTGCCATAATGACTTTCGACCAGTGGCTCTAACACCCATAGTAATGAAGTGTTTTGTGTTCTTTATTATCACATATAATACAATACAATACAATACAATTTATTTGTCATAATGATCCCGTGAGGTCCAAACGAAATGACGTTTCTGCAGCCATACATTACAAAACGAAAAAGCCCCGAGACACAACACAGTTTACACAACCATCCATCACATCGCTGTGACGGAAGGCAAAAACACTTATCTCTCCCCTGCACTCCCCCCCCCCCCCCCCCCCCCCCGATGTCAGAGTCAAAGTCAAAGCCCCCGGCTGGCGATGGCGATTGTCCCGCGGCCATTAAAGCCACGCCGGGTGAAGCAAGGCCGCGCACCAGGTCTTGGTGTTAGAGCCCCCGGCGGGCGCTCGCAAAGTCCCGCGGCCATTCCAAGCCGCGCGGGGCGGTGATGTAAGGCCCCGCTCCAGGCGCTCCTCAACCCCGCAACTCGGGCGGGAGAAGTCGCCGTTGCGGAAGCCCCTTAAGCGGTCTCCCCACCAGGGACCCGCGGGCTCCCGGCGTTGCCGTCCGCCAGACCCGCGGCTGCAGCCTCCGAAGCTCCGGGGGTCGGGTGGCAGCAGCGCTCCACCACCGCTCCACCCGCTCCGGACTCGGCCAGCTCCACGAAGGTGAGTAGGACAGCAGCTCCGCGACTGGAGCCCCAGGTCGTTCCTGTTGGAGGCCGCTCCACGTTGCTCAGCCCCAACGACAACGGAGACCCGACAAAGAAAAGGTCGGGTCTCCCGTGCAGATTTTAAAGTCCCACCCCAACCCCCCACACACACACCCACCCCTCCACACACACACACACACACACCCCCCACACCCACACACACCCCGACAAAAAAATAAAATAAAAACTACATAGAAACGAGATAAAAATAATAAACTGACAGACGGCCTGCAGAGGCCGCTGCTGACGAGAGTCGCGCTGCCCACGTCTAGGCTGGATTACTGTAACGCACTCTATTCTGGAGTTGCTTGATCTTCCCTGGCTTGTCTCCAGTTGGTTCAAAATGCTGCCGCTCGCCTCTTAACCGGAACTCGAAAGAGGGGGCACACAACACCAATTCTGGCCTCCCTCCACTGGCTCCCGGTGTACTTTCCAGTTCATTTTAAGACTCTTTTATTTGTTTTTGAATCTCTAAATGGGCTCGCCCCGCCTTACCTGAACGAGCAACTGAAAGATGTCTTCACAGACATTTTTAACATCTCACTCAGCCAGGCAGTGGTGCCCAACTGTCTTAAGAGTGCCACCATCGTCCCTGTCCCGAGGAGTTCAGGTAGGTTATTGCGGACTGAGCGGAGGTGTTCGGCGAAACGATCGCCCAACCTCCGCTTAGTCTCCCCGATGTAGATCAGCTGACATCTAGAGCAGCGGATGCAGTAGATGAGGTTGGAGGAGATACAGGTGAACCTTTGTCGCACCTGGAACGACTGTTTGGGTCCTTGAATGGAGTCGAGGGGGGAGGTGAAGGGACAGGTGTTGCATTTCTTGCGGTTGCAACGGAAAGTGCCCGGGGAGGGGGTGGTACGGGAAGAATTGACAAGGGAGTTGCGGAGGGAGCGGTATTTGCGGAAGGCAGACATAGGGGGAGATGGGAAGACGTGGCGAGTGGTGGGGTCACGTTGGAGGTGGAGGAAGTGGCGGAGGATTATGTGTTGTATTTGCCGGCTGGTGGGGTGAAAGGTGAGGACTAGGGGGACTCTGCCCTTGTTGCGAGTGCGGGGATGGGGAGAGAGAGCAGTGTTGCGGGGTATGGATGAGACCCTGGTGCGGGCCTCATCTATGGTGGCGGAGGGGAATCCCCGTTCCCTGAAGAGCGAGGACATTTCCGATGCCCTGGTGTGGAATGTATTAAATATATATCTATTTACAGTATATATATATATATATATAATTCATATATTAATATATATAGACAATAATAATCAAATATGTATTAAATATATCCATTTATAATATATATTAATGATAGATTTAATAATATATTTATACATATAAGTATATATACAATAATAATGAAATATATATTAAATATATCTATCTACTATATATATTAATGATAGATTTAATAATAATATATACATATATATATATAAAATGATAAGATATGTATTAAATATATCTATACAATATAAATATATCATTCATATATATATACACAATAATAATGTATGTATTAAATATATATCTATCTACAATTTAAATATATAATTCATATATATATACACAATAATAATGTATGTATTAAATATATATCGGGCAATGGATCAGCGTTCACGTTGCGCCCCCAGTCAGTATCCAGGCTCGCCTGGGGAAGCCAATGATCCTCCCAGCAGACTAAATTCTACAAGACGACGCCTGGGAGCCAAGTCAAAGAATCTTAGTCATTATCCCAAAGCCGAAAGCAGCAACAACGACCAGCCTCAAGAGAACCCGGCAGTTGGACCTGCTCTTCGAATACTACAACTGAATGTTGAAGGCCTCTCATCGAAGTCCTTGCCCACCAACAGATTCAGGACTGGACATGGCCCCTGCTTGGCCAGCCTTCACAAATGGGGCAGCAGCCCAACCCCACGGTGGGCTTGTGGAGAGCAGCAAACAATGCAACTTACACATCATTGAAGCATGTCCTCAACAAAGACTCAAAGGAGGACTTGTCACCCTTCATACAGCAGATCAAGAGGCAACTGCTTGGCTAAAGGACTTTGCATTCGCTAAATAAAAACTGTTGCTTGCTAGATGACAATAAAGGTTGATTGATTGATTGAAATATATCTATTTACAATATATATTAATGATAGATTTAATAATATATTTATACATATAAGTATATCTACAATAATAGTGAAATATGCATGAAAATATATCTATTTACAGTATATATTAGTGATTTATTTACTAATCTGTATATACATATAAGTATATATACAATAATAGTGAAATATATATATCAAAGTATATATAAAATATATATATCAAACCAAACTGAACTCCCGGTGGCTCAGCACTTCAACTCCCCCTCCCATTCCCAATCCGACCTCTCTGTCCTGGGTCTCCTCCATTGCCAGAGTGAGCAACACCGGCAATTGGAGGAAGAGCACCTCATATTCCGCCTGGGTTGCTTGCGTTCGGGTGGCATGAACGTTGAATTCTCCCAGTTTTGCTAGCCCTTGCTGTCTCCTCCCCTTCCTTAACCCTCGAGCTGTCTCCTCCCATCCCCCCGCCCTCGGGCTCCTTCTCCTCCCTTTTTCCTTCCTTCTCCCCCCCACCCCCCATCAGTCTGAAGAAGGGTTTCGGCCCGAAACGTCGCCAGGTACAGGTGCACAACCTTTTATCCGAAAGCCTTGGGACCAGACACTTCTCGGATCTCGGGATTTTTCGGTTTTCCGAACGGAAGGTTTTTAGCGTTGATTTTAACATGTGGCTCAGTGGTAGAGTGCTCGGCTCGTGGCCGCAAGGTCGCGAGTTTGCGCCTCGATCCCGGCAGTTTCCCGGTCAGGACCGGCCTTTAGCCGATAGGACCTATTTCTCCCAATTGGGCCCCGCTCCTAAGGGGGCCCCGCGCTAGAGTAATCAAATCAATTGGAGCAAAGATTGAAGGTAGACAAAAGTGCTGGAGAAACTCAGCGGGTGCAGCAGCATCTATGGAGCGAAGGAAATAGGCGACGTTTCGGGCCGAAACCCTTCTTCAGACTGATGGGGGGTTGGGGGGAGAAGGAAGGAAAAAGGGAGGAGGAGGAGCCCGAGGGCGGGGGGATGGGAGGATACAGGTCGAGGGTTAAGGAAGGGGAGGAGACAGCAAGGGCTAGCAAAACTGGGAGAATTCAATGTTCATGCCATCCGGACGCAGGCTACCCAGGCGGAATATGAGGTGATGGTTCTACTTTGGTTCCGTCTTCACTAAGGAAGACATAAATAATCTGCCGGAAATAGCAGGGGACCGCGGGTCAAAGGAGTTGGAGGAATTTAGTGAAATCCAGGTTAGCCGGGAAGTGCTGTTGGGTAAATTAAATGGATTAAAGGCCGATAAATCCCCAGGGCCTGATAGGCTGCATCCCAGAGTACTTAAGGAAGTAGCTCCAGAAATAGTGGATGCATTAGTAATAATCTTTCAAAACTCTTTAGATTCTGGAGTAGTTCCTGAGGATTGACGGGTAGCAAACGTAACCCCACTTTTTAAGAAGGGAGGGAGAGAGAAAACGGGGAATTACAGACCAGTTAGTCTAACATCGGTAGTGGGGAAACTGCTAGTCAGTTATTAAAGATGGTATAGCAGCACATTTGGAAAGTGGTGAAATCATTGGACAAAGTCAGCATGGATTTATAAAAGGTAAATCATGTCTGACGAATCTTATAGAATTTTTCGAGGATGTAACTAATAGCGTGGATAGGGGAGAACCAGTGGATGTGGTGTATCTGGACTTCCAGAAGGCTTTCGACAAGGTCCCACATAAGAGATTAGTTTACAAACTTAAAGCACACGGCATTGGGGGTTCAGTATTGATGTGGATAGAGAACTGGCTGGCAAACAGGAAGCAAAGAGTAGGAGTAAACGGGTCCTTTTCACAATGGCAGGCAGTGACTAGTGGGGTACCGCAAGGCTCAGTGCTGGGACCCCAGCTATTTACAATATATATTAATGATCTGGATGAGGGAATTGAAGGCAATATCTCCAAGTTTGCGGATGACACTAAGCTGGGGGGCAGTGTTAGCTGTGAGGAGGATGCTAGGAGACTGCAAGGTGACTTGGATAGGCTGGGTGAGTGGGCAAATGTTTGGCAGGTGCAGTATAATGTGGTTATCCATTTTGGTGGCAAAAACAGGAAAGCAGACTATTATCTAAATGGTGGCCGACTAGGAAAAGGGGAGATGCAGCGAGACCTGGGTGTCATGGTACACCAGTCATTGAAAGTGGGCATGCAGGTGCAGCAGGCAGTGAAGAAAGCGAATGGTATGTTAGCTTTCATATCAAAAGGATTTGAGTATAGGAGCAGGGAGGTTCTACTGCAGTTGTACAGGGTCTTGGTGAGACCACACCTGGAGTATTGCGTACAGTTTTGGTCTCCAAATCTGAGGAAGGACATTATTGCCATAGAGGGAGTGCAGAGAAGGTTCACCAGACTGATTCCTGGGATGTCAGGACTGTCTTATGAAGAAAGAATGGATAGACTTGGTTTATACTCTCTAGAATTTAGGAGATTGAGAGGGGATCTTTAGAAACTTACAAAATTCTTAAGGGGTTGGACAGGCTAGATGCAGGAAGATTGCTCCCGATGTTGGGGAAGTCCAGGACAAGGGGTCACAGCTTAAGGATAAGGGGGAAATCCTTTAAAACCGAGATGAGAAGAACTTTTTTCACACAGAGAGTGGTGAATCTCTGGAACTCGCTGCCACAGAGGGTAGTCGAGGCCAGTTCATTGGCTATATTTAAGAGGGAGTTAGATGTGGCCCTTGTGGCTAAGGGGATCAGAGGGTATGGAGAGAAGGCAGGTACGGGATACTGAGTTGGATGATCAGCCATGATCATATTGAATGGCGGTGCAGGCTCGAAGGGCCGAATGGCCTACTCCTGCACCTAATTTCTATGTTTCTATGTTTCTAAGTGCTGAGCCACCGGGAGTTCACGTTAGTTATTGCGGACTGTGAGCGGAGGTGTTCGGCGAAACGATCGCCCATCCTGCGCTTAGTCTCCCCGGTGTAGATCAGCTGACATCTAGAGCAGCGGATGCAGTAGCTAAGGTTGGAGGAGATACATATAACCATATAACCATATAACCATATAACAATTACAGCACGGAAACAGGCCATCTCGGCCCTACAAGTCCGTGCCGAACACGTATTTTCCCTTAGTCCCACCTGCCTGCACTCATACCATAACCCTCCATTCCCTTCTCATCCATATAACTATCCAATTTATTTTAAATGATACCAACGAACCTGCCTCCACCACTTCCACTGGAAGCTCATTCCACACCGCTGCCACTCTCTTAGTAAAGAAGTTCCCCCTCGTGTTACCCCTAAACTTCTGTCCCTTAATTCTCAAGTCATGTCCTCTTGTTTGAAGCTTCCCTACTCTCAAAGGGAAAAGCTTATC
Source organism: Amblyraja radiata (assembly GCF_010909765.2). Lineage (NCBI taxonomy): Eukaryota > Metazoa > Chordata > Chondrichthyes > Rajiformes > Rajidae > Amblyraja > Amblyraja radiata. Next base: position 32,144 of record NW_022630787.1, on the reverse strand, counting down.
CACATCAACTCTGTCTATCCCTCTCATCATTTTAAAGACCTCTATCAAGTCCCCCCTTAACCTTCTGCGCTCCAGAGAATAAAGACCTAACTTGTTCAACCTTTCTCTGTAACTTAGTTGCTGAAACCCAGGCAACATTCTAGTAAATCTCCTCTGTACTCTCTCTATTTTGTTGACATCCTTCCTATAATTAGGCGACCAGAATTGTACACCATACTCCAGAATTGGCCTCACCAATGCCTTGTACAATTTGAACATTACATCCCAGCTTCTATACTCAATGCTCTGATCTATAAAGGCCAGCACACCAAAAGCTTTCTTTACCACCCTATCTACATGAGATTCCACCTTCAAGGAACTATGCACGGTTATTCCCAGATCGCTCTGTTCACCTGCATTCTTCAATTCCCTACCATTCACCATGTACGTCCTATTTTGATTTGTCGCACCTGGATGGTCCACTCCTGCCAAATACAATGGACTGACGCGTAGTCCGCACCGGTGCGTAACCTCCGTCATTTCAGTAACCCCGACCCGACTTCAGTTATGCTTCTCGCAGCGTTGCGGGGGAACAGTTTAGGTGTTGTTAAATGTTTTAAATGTTTTTTATCACTTCCTTTTTAAACGGAACATGCCTTGTACTTTGTAAATGGAACATACTGCAGATGCTGATTAAACCGAAGACAGACACAAAAGGCTGGAGTAAATCAGCGGATCAGGCTGCATCTCTGATGAGGAATACGTGATGATAGGAGCGAGCGAAAGCGTGGACAGACGGACGAAAGCAACGTCCATAGAGCGGCGTTGGTGGACATTTCGGGTCGAGACCCTTCTTCAGACTGACAGTCAAGGGAAAGGGAAACGGGAGATATCGGCATATCTTCCATTCACTTGTCCTTAGTACCGTCCATAGCTCTTGCTCCTCTTTCCCCTGAGTCAGTCAGAAGAGGGGTCTCCACCCGAAATGTCACCTACAAAGACCTTTGGTCACCTATTCTCAGTCCCAAATGGCCACAGATTCACACAACTCTGTGGGTGGAAAAGTTTCTCCTCATCTCAGTCCCAAATGTTCCACCTCACCCATAGCCCCCAACTCAATATTCCACCACACCCCCATAGCCCCCAACTCAATATTCCACCTCACACCCATAGCGCCCAACACAATATTCCACCACTCCACCATAGCCCCCAACTCAATATTCCACCACTCACCCATAGCCCCAACACAATATTCCACCACTCACCCATAGACCCCAACCCAATATTCCACCACTCACCCATAGCCCCCAACACAATATTCCACCACTCACCCATAGCCCCCAACACCAATATTCCACCACTCACCCATAGCCCCCCAACTAATATCCACCACTCACCATAGCCCCAACACAATATTCCACCACTCACCCATAGCCCCAACACAATATTCCACCTCACCCATAGCCCCCAACTCAATATTCCACCACTCACCCATAGCCCCCAACACAATATTCCACCACTCACCCATAGCCCCCAACACAATATTCCACCACTCACCCATAGCCCCCAACTACAATATTCCACCACTCACCCATAGCCCCCAACACAATATTCCACCACTCACCCATAGCCCCCAACACAATATTCCACCACTCACCCATAGCCCCCAACTCAATATTCCACATCACCCATAGCCCCCAACACAATATTCCACCACTCACCCATAGCCCCCAACACAATATTCCACCACTCACCCATAGCCCCCAACACAATATTCCACCACTCACCCATAGCCCCCAACACAATATTCCACCACTCACCCATAGCCCCCAACTCAATATTCCACCACTCACCCATAGCCCCCAACTCAATATTCCACCACTCACCCATAGCCCCCAACTCAATATTCCACCTCACCCATAGCCCCCAACACAATATTCCACCTCACCCATAGCCCCCAACTCAATATTCCACCACCTCACCCATAGCCCCCCAACACCTCAGCCCCTCCTCATCTCAGTCCCAAATGGCCACAGATTCACACAACTCTCTGGGTGGAAAAGTTTCTCCTCATCTCAGTCTTAAATGGCCTCCCCTTTATTCTAAGACTGTGTGTGGCCCCTGGTTCTGGACTCGCCCAACATTGGGAACATGTTTCCTGCATCTAGCTTGGCCAGTCCTTTTATAATTTCATATGTTTCTATAAGAGCCGCCCCCTCATCCTTCTAAACTCCAGTGAATACAAGCCTAGTCTTTTCAATCTTTCCTCATATGATAGTCCCGCCATCCCAGGGATCGATCTGGTGAACCCACGCTGGGCTCCCTCAATCACAAGGATGTCCTTCCTCAAATTAGGGGACCAAAACTGTACACAATACTCCAGTTGTGGTCTCACAAGGGCCATGTACAACTGCAGAAGGACCTCTTTGCTCCTAGACTCAACTCCTCTTGTTATGAAGGCCAACAGGGCCAAAACTGTACACAATACTCCAGGTGTGGTCTCACCAGGGCCCTGTACAACTGCAGAAGGACCTCGTCTATAGTGGAAGAGGGGAACCCCACGTTCCCAGAAGAATGAGGACATCTCCGATGGCCTGAAACGTCACCTATTTCCTTTGCTCCATAGATGCTGCTGCACCCGCTGAGTTTCTCCAGCATTTTTGCCGACTCAGTATCAAACTCCTGACATTCGGAATAATAGAGGCAGGTTTGTAGTTACAGGGGATCGCAACTGGGTGGGAGTGGCTGTGTGTTAGTGTGTGTTATGGTGGTGATTCCTGTGATGGCAGGACTTTCATATGAAGAAAGACTGGATAGACTCGGCTTGTGCTCGCTGGAATTTAGAAGATTGAGGGGGGATCTTATAGAAACGTACAAAATTCTTAAGGGGTCGGACAGGCTAGATGCAGGAAGATTGTTCCCGATGTTGGGGAAGTCCAGAACAAGGGGACCCAGCCCCCTGCTGTACTCACTCTATACTAATGAGTGCTCAGCCCCCTGCTGTACTCACTCTATACTAATGAGTGCTCAGCCCCCTGCTGTACTCACTCTATACTAATGAGTGCTCAGCCCCCTGCTGTACTCACTCTATACTAATGAGTGCTCAGCCCCCTGCTGTACTCACTCTATACTCATGACTGCGTAGCCCCCTGCTGTACTCACTCTATACTAATGAGTGCTCAGCCCCCTGCTGTACTCACTCTATACTCATGACTGCGTAGCCAGTCACAGTGTGAACTCCATCATCAAGTTTTAAGGATAAGGGGGAAATCTTTTAGGACCGAGATGAGTAAAACATTTTTTTTCACACACAGAGAGTGGTGAATCTGTGGAATTCTCTGCCACAGAAGGTAGTTGAGGCCACACAGTTCATTGGCTATATTTAAGAGGGAGTTAGATGTGGCCCTTGTGGCTAAAGGGATCAGGGGGTATGGAGAGAAGGCAGATACAGGATACTGAGTTGGATGATCAGCCATGATCATATTGAATGTCGAATGGTGCACGCTCGAAGGACCGAATGGCCTCTACTCCTGCACCTATTGTCTATGTTTCTATGTTATAGTGTGTGTGTTATAGGGTGCAGGGCCACCAAACTCAAGTGCATTTTCGTACCATTTTCAATTAGCCACACAGTTAAAAGACACAGTTAAAAGGCACAGTTAACATAGACAACAGGTACAGGAGTAGAGGCCATTCGGGGGGGGGGTAGAAGGAAGGAAAAGGGGAGGAGGAGGAGGAGCCCGAGGGCGGGCGGATGGGAGGGTGGGAGGAGACAGCTAGAGGGTTAAGGAAGGGGAGGAGACAGCAAGGACTAGCAAAATTGGGAGAATTCAATGTAGAACCTCCCTGCTCCTATAATCAAATCCTTTTGCTATGAATGCTAACATGCCATTGGCTTTCTTCACTGCCTGCTGCACCTGCATGCCTACTTTCAATGACTGGTGTATCATGACACCCAGGTCTCGTTGCATCTCCCCTTTTCCTATAGTGTGTGTTACAGTGTGTGTTGCCGTTATTCCCAGTTTCTGGACCAAGTAAAATAGTCAGAAAATATTCTCCTTTATTGATCATGGCTAACAGAGAGGGGGGGAGG
>NW_022630787.1:0-27573 GCF_010909765.2 Amblyraja radiata | reverse complement strand
CCCCTGGTTCTGGACACCATCGGACATGGAGGGTTCGGGCATTTTCACTCCGTGACTCTGTGAGTTCTCTGCAGGTCAGGCTACGCTGAATCGATGGAGACTGAGATCAGGAACCATCTCCGATCTGTCCTGATGGGCGTGGACTTCGACACCGTCACCTCGAAACAGGTTGGGGTCCCCCCCCCCGAATACCTCCGTTCCCCAGTTCTCATCGGCAAATCCTAGCTACTGAGTGAGTCGAGTCTAGGAGCAAAGAGGTCCTTCTGCAGTTGTACAGGGTCTTGGTGAGACCACACCTGGAGTATTGTGTACAGTTTTGGTCTCCTAATCTGAGGAAGAACATTCTTGCCATAGAGGGAGTACAGAGAAGGTTCACCAGACTAATTCCCGGGATGGCGGGACTTTCATATGAAGAAAGACTGGATAGACTCGGCTTGTACTCGCTAGAATTTAGAAGATTGAGGGGGGGATCTTATAGAAACTTACAAAACTCTTAAGTGGTTGGACAGGCTAGATGCAGGAAGATTATTCCCGATGTTGGGGAAGTCCAGAACAAGGGGGCTCAGGCCCCTGCTGTACTCACTCTACACTAATGAGTGCTCAGCACCCTGCTGTACTCACTCTACACTAATGAGTGCTCAGCACCCTGCTGTACTCACTCTACACTAATGAGTGCTCAGCCCCCTGCTGTACTCACTCTATACTAATGAGTGCTCAGCACCCTGCTTTACTCACTCTATACTAATGAGTGCTCAGCCCCCTGCTGTACTCACTCTATACTAATGAGTGCTCAGCCCCCTGCTGTACTCACTCTATACTAATGAGTGCTCAGACTCCTGCTGTACGCACTCTATACTAATGAGTGCTCAGACCCCTGCTGTACTCACTCTACACTAATGAGTGCTCAGCCCCCTGTTGTACTCACTCTATACTAATGAGTGCTCAGCCCCCTGCTGTACTCACTCTATACTCATGACTGCGTAGCCAGTCACGGTGTGAACTCCATCATCAAGTTTTAAGGATAAGGGGGAAGTCGAGATGAGAAAAACATTTTTTTCACACACAGAGAGTGGTGAATCTGTGGAATTCTCTGCCACAGAAGGTAGTTGAGGCCACACAGTTCATTGGCTATATTTAAGAGGGAGTTAGATGTGGCCCTTGTGGCTAAAGGGATCAGGGGGTATGGAGAGAAGGCAGGTACAGGATACTGAGTTGGATGCTCAGCCATGATCATATTGAATGGCGAATGGTGCAGGCTCGAAGGGCCGAATGGCCTCTACTCCTGCACCTATTGTCTATGTTAACTGTGCCTTTTAACTGTGTGGCTAATTGAAAATGGTACGAAAATGCACTTGAGTTTTCTAAATGGCCAACCCCTTATTCTTAAACTGTGTGTGTGTGTGGCCCCTGGTTCTGGACTCCCCCAACATCGGGAACATGTTTCCTGCCTCTAGCGTGTCCAAGCCCTTAATAATCTCATATCTGTTTCAATGAGAGCCACCCTCTCATCCTTCTAATCTCCACAAAGTGTACAAGCCCACAGCCGCTCCATTCTCTCGGCATATGACAGTCCCGCCATCCCGGGAATTAACCTGGTGAACCTACGCTGGGCTCCCTCAATATCAAGAATGTCCTTCCTCAAATTAGGGGACCAAAACTGCACACAATACTCCAGGTGTGGTCTCACCAGGGCCCTGTACAACTGCAGAAGGACCTCTTTGCTCCTGTACTCAACTCCTCTTGTTATGAAGGCCAAAAGGCCATTGGCTTTCTTCACTGCCTGCTGTACCTGCATGCTTACTTTCATAGACTTATGTACAAGGACTACCCAGATCCCCTTTTCCCAACTTGACGCATTAAACTGCATCTGCCACGCTTCTGCCCGCTCCCCCAACCTGTCCAAGTCACCCTGCATCTTCCTCACAGTTCACACTGCCACCCAGACCAAAACTGTACGCAATACTCCAGGTGTGGTCTCACCAAGACCATGTACAACTGCAGAAGGACCTCCCTGCTCCTAGACATCAACTCCCTCAATAACTAGGATTTGCTGATTAAAACTGAACGAGATATTTGCGTATATATTATTAAATAAATCATTCATATTTACTGTAGATAGATAGATATTTAATACATATCTTATTATGGTATCATTAATATATGGAGTTTGCACAGTCACATGGATAGAGAACTGGCTGACAAACAGGAAGCAAAGAGTAGGAGTAAACGGGTCATTTTCACAATGGCAGGCAGTGACTAGTGGGGCAGCGCAAGGCTCAGTGCGGGGACCAGCAGTGACTAGTGGGGCAGCGCAAGGCCCGGTACGGGGACCAGCAGTGACTAGTGGGGCAGCGCAAGGCCCGGTGCGGGAACCAGCAGTGACTAGTGGGGCAGCGCAAGGCCCGGTGCGGGGACCAGCAGTGACTAGTGGGGCAGCGCAAGGCCCGGTGCGGGGACCAGCAGTGACTAGTGGGGCAGCGCAAGGCCCGGTGCGGGGACCAGCAGTGACTAGTGGGGCAGCGCAAGGCCCGGTGCGGGGACCAGCAGTGACTAGTGGGGCAGCGCAAGGCCCAGTGCGGGGACCAGCAGTGACTAGTGGGGCAGCGCAAGGCCCGGTGCGGGGACCAGCAGTGACTAGTGGGGCAGTGGGGTTTTCCACTGGTCTGGCAATGAGCAGATGACCAAGTTCCAGATGGCTTGCACCATGGCAGACGTCTTCAGACTCCCCAATGCCCACCTGCGCCCGGTAAGTGTGTGTGTGTGGGTGGGGGGGCGGGGGGCAGGCTAGAGTGGCTGAGTGGCCTCTGGCATCCTGCTTCCAACGCTCTGATACCTGGAACTGGAAAGGATTTGCACATAGAACTCAAGACACATAAAAACATAAATTACATCAAACATTTAAAAAAGCCAATGCCAAAACATTTTCAAAGCCGTACATCTGCTTCTCGATGGCCTCCTTTCAGCCGGTGTTGAGCTCAACCCATATGACCGTTCGCAGGAGTTCCCACGGTACCCGCAAGAGTCATTACGGACATCTCACGGATATCGCACTGGCATCTGCCTTCATACAATGTTGCAACGCTGCTCAAGTCACTCTTGGAGAAATTCAAAAGTGTTTGAATTTTCTCCCGACCTTAACAAGTTACACGACTACCTGCCGTTAGCGCCACGGAGGTCCTCGGTGGTCCACGAATGCCGTACTGCTATCGCAGGAGGTTCCCACGATGTTAAACTCTTGTTAAGTCTTGCTTCAGGTTGCACCGTGAGAACAGGCGTGTCGTGTAATAATTTCTTGTCCATGTACAGCACTTAGTTGCAACAGGGATGTTTTATAGTGCTCTATAAATAAAGTTATTGGTAGTATTATTATTCTATGGACACACTGATCTGTTCTGTCCATGTACAGCACTTAGTTGCAACAGGGGTTGTTTTATAGTGCTCTATAAATAAAGTTATTGGTAGTATTATTATTATATGGACACACTGATCTGTGCTGTAGTCAATGCCGACTATGTTCTGTTGTGCTGAAGCAAAGCAAGAATGTCATTGTCCTGTACAGGGACACAGGACAATAAACTCACTTGTACTTGATATGAATGATATATTTATATTGTAAATAGAGATATTTTCATACATATCTTATCATTTTATATATATATATATGTATATATTATTAAATCTATCATTAATATATACTGTAAATGGATATATTTAATGTATATTTCATTATTATTGTATATATACTTATATTTGTTTTTATTTTATTTTTTTAAATTATTTTTATTAGAAGTACGGTAAATTACAATAATACACAACACATATATCTTAATACATTTTTTGTATCGCTTCATTTTTTTTGAGCTTTAAGAAAAAGATAGAAGTAAGGAAAGTAAAGAAAGTGCGCAAGAGTCGTGAAGTGCAAGAGAGTGTTGGGAAAAGAAAGCCCCTTAGAAAAGAAGTTAGAGAAGGAAGTGAAGTAAGAAAGTAGACCCTAGAAAAGAAAGAAAAAGAAAGTAAGGACAATCGCTCTATTATAACATTGAACTCCGCAGAAAGACTACCAACCAAGTCTGTTTTTGTTGTTTTATCTCCCATTGCCAGTTCCTGATACCATTTATTTATTTATTTATTTTTAAAATTACTATTGCACCTCATGCTTGTAATAAACGTAGACCACGTCTTTTGGAATTGGTTTGCTTTACCTGCTAAGAGGAATCTCATCTCTTCCAGATGTAATGTTTCAAACATATTTGATGTCCACATTTTTATTGTTGGTGTGGGCGCATTTTTCCAGAATTTAAGTATGAGCTTTTTTCCCATTATTAGCCCGTAATTGAGTAAATTCTTCTGATACACGTTTAATTCAGGGATACCTTCCGATATCCCAAAAATGATCCATTCTGGTTTTGGTACCAGTTTTATTTTAATTAATTTTGAAAAAATATCAAATATTCCATGCCAGAATTTTTGGATTTTTGTACAAAAAACAAAAGAGTGCGCTATGGTAGCTTCTTGACACAGACATTTATCACAGATTGGTGAAACATTAGGAAAGAGTTTATTTAATTTAGTTTTTGAATAATATAGTCTATGTAATGTTTTGAATTGGATAAGCGTATGTCGTACATTGATCGAGCATTTATGCACCTGTAGTAAATGATTATCCCAGCTCTCTTTTGAAATTTTTATAGCTAATTCTTGTTCCCAGTTTCTTCTAATTCCATCTGTTGTGGGTATTTCTATGTTTAAAATGATATTATATAAGTACGATATTAAGTTAGCTGATTCCACCTTTGTCTTCATTGCTTCATCCAGTAAGTCGGAAGGCATATTATGATAGTCTTTCGTGTATTTTTTCAAATAATCACAAATTTGAAGATATTTAAAATATTGGTTATTTTTCAAATTATATTTCAGTTGTAGTTGTTGAAACGATAGTAATTTTCCCACTTCATACAGATCTTCGAGCGTTTTGATTCCCATTCTTTCCCATTGTATAAATGATTTGTCTATGATTGATGGTTTAAACGATGGGTTATTGACTATTGGTATTGAGAGAGATAGGTTTCTTAATTTTAGATTCTGTTTTATTTGTTTCCATGTTCTAATTGTGCTATGTATAATTGGGTTTTTATTATAATTTTTATTATTCAAATTTATTGGTGAGAGGATAATCGCTCCTATATTACTCGGGGAGCAGTCCCCTTTTTCCATTACAATCCAGTCCGCCTGCTGGGCAGAATTGTCCAGCAGGTGAATCATATTTTTAATATTTACTGCCCAATTATAATACATAAAGTTAGGGAGCGCTAGACCCCCCCCCACTCTTTTCGTTTATTAAGGTGTGTTCTTTGTATTCTATGGGATTTATAATCCCATATGAAATTTGTAATGTCTGAGTCCAATTTTTTGAAAAACATTTTTGGGAGATATATAGGTATTGATTGAAATATGAATGAATGAATGAATGAAAACTTTATTGTCATTCAGATATACACCTAGACACAGTGCACCTTGAATGAAATTTCGTTGCATTTGACTCTCCAATCAGGTGAATAGTAAAAGTAAAAGTGCTAGGTGCGTCCATAAAAATGCCTCATGTGCATGGTTCTGTAAAATAAATATATATAAAAAGTTTTTTTAAAAGTGTCGATATTTAAAAAGTTCTAGCCTCGGTTTTGTTGATTGTTCAGTAATCTTATGGCCTGGGGGATGAAGCTGTTGCAGAACCTGGTTGTCCCGCTCTTCATGCTGCGGTACCTCCTCCCAGAGTTAAGCAGTATAAACAGTCCAAATTGTGGGTGTGTGGGGGCTCTGGTAATGCCCTTAGCTCTAATCAGACAGCGCTTGTACCCCATGTCCATGATGGAAGGAAGAGAAGTCCCAATGATTTTTTTCCGCTGTCCTCACCACTCTCTGAAGGCACTTCCAGTCCGCAGCTGTACAGCTGCCGCACCACGTAGAGATGCAGCTGGTCATGACCGACTCAATTGTGCTTCTGTAGAAGGTGGCGAGGATGGGAGGGTGGAGGTGTAAACCTCTCAACCTGCGGAGGAAGTACAACCGCTGCTGTGCCCGTTTTGCCAGAGATGTAATGTTTGTGGACCAGTTTAAGGTGTCCGTTATATGCACCCCCAGGAACTTGATCTTTTTCACCTGCTCCACTGCTGAGTTGTTGATGCAAAGTGGAGTGTGACTGGGCTGAATTTTCCTTCTGAAATCGACGACAATCTCCTTGGTTTTGTTCACATTTAGGAGAAGGTTGTTCCTGCTGCACCAGCTCACCGAGCTGTTCCACCTCCTCTCTATATGCCTGGTCGTCGTTATTGCGGAAGAGGCCCACTACTGTTGTGTCATCCGCGTATTTGATGATATGGTTAGTAGTGGACCTGGCGACACAGTCATGTGTCATCAATGTGAAGAGCAGCGGACTCAGGACACAGCCCTGAGGGGATCCGGTGCTCAGTGTGATGACCGAGGAGGTTTTCTTCCCCACCCGCACAGACTGGGGTCTTTCAGAAAGGAAATCCAGGATCCAGTTGCATAGTATGGTATTGAAACCTAGGGGTGCCAGTTTGCTCACCAGATGCTGGGGGATTATCGTGTTAAATGCTGAGCTGAAATCAACAAACAGCATCCGCACGTGGGTGTTCCTCTCCACCAGGTGTTGTAGGCTCAGGTGGACTACAGAGGAAATAGCATCCTCTGTGGAGCGGTTCGGGCGATAAGCAAACTGGAACGGGTCAAAACTGGAGGGGAGTTTAGAGACCATGTGCTGCTTAATAAGCCTGGCAAAGCACTTCATTATTATTGGTGTGAGTGCTACGGGGCGGTAATCATTCAGGCAGGTTATTGTAGACTTTTTGGGAACTGGTATGATGGTGGCTGTCTTGAAACATGATGGAACAATGGCCTGGTTCAGGGAGATGTTAAAAATGTCTGTCAGAACCAGAGCCAGCTGGTCGGCACATCCCCTAAGCAGACGCCCCGGTATGTTATCCGGTCCGGCTGCCTTTCGCTGGTCAATACCCTCCAGGATTTTGCGGACTTCAGCAGTTTCAAAAGACAGTGTCTGTTCTCCTGGTTGAGGCTCTAATTTCCTCATTGTAGTGGTGTTCAGTGCCTCAAACCTGCCGAAATGGTTATTTAGTTCATTTAATAATAATAATAATAATAATAATAATAATAATAATAATATATATTTTATTGTCATTGCACGTCAGTGCAACGAGATTTAGTGTGCAGCTCCACTGATGTCCAGGAAAGGTAAATAAATACAATACATAAATAAACAAGCAGAATTGATTGACGTGACCATCTGAGGGAGACTGTCCAAAGGGGGTGGGTGGGGGGGCACTCATTAGGGCCGGTTCAGAGCCGCTATAGCTCTTGGGATGAAACTGTTCCTGAGTCTGGAGGTTCGGGCGTAGAAGGCCTTGTAACGTCCGCCGGAGGGAAGTAGTTGAAACAGACCGTGGCAGGGGTGTGATGAGTCCTTATGGATGCTGAGGGCCTTCCTGAGGCACCGCGTGTGGTAGATGCCCTCCAAGGCTGGTAGCTCTGTCCCGATGATCCTCTGCGCTCTGTTGACGACGCGCTGAAGAGCTCTCCTCTCCGCCTCCGTGCAGCTGAGATACCACACAGAGATGCCATACGTTAGTATGCTCTCTGTGGTGCAGCGGTTAGAACGTTGTCAGCAGCTGTTGGGGCAGACCAGTCTTTTTAATGTCCTCAGGAAGAACAGTCGTTGCTGTGCCTTCTTGACCAGCGCGGCGGTGTTTGTGGACCATGTGAGGTCTTCTGAAATGTGAGTGCCCAGAAACTTAAAGCTGGACACTCTCTCCACACTTTCCCCATAAATGGAGATTGGGTCGTATTCTCCAGAATGGGACCTCCTGAAGTCAATGATCAGCTCCTTGGTCTTGGAGGTGTTTAGTGCCAAGTTGTTAATGGCGCACCAGTCCGCCAGGTTCTGCACCTCCGCTCTGTATTTTGTTTCATCACCGTTGGTGATCAGCCCAATCACTGTTGTGTCGTCTGCAAACTTCACGATGGTGTTGGTGTCGAATGCAGGGACACAGTCGTGAGTGAAGAGGGAGTAGAGCATGGGGCTTAGTACACAACCCTGTGGTGTGCCGGTGCTCAGGGTGATAGTGGAGGACAGGTGCGGGCCCAGTCTCACTGCCTGCGGTCGCTCCGTGAGAAAGTTCAGGATCCAAGCGCATATCGGTGAGCTGAGGCCTAGCTGGTGGAGTTTGGTGGTGAGCTTGGTGGGGATGACCGTATTGAATGCAGAGCTATAGTCAATGAAGAGCATCCTCACATACGTGCCCTGTCTGTCCAGGTGAGTCAGGACAGTGTGAAGGGCCAGAGAGATGGCATCCTCTGTCGATCTATTTGCCCTGTATGCAAATTGATGGGAGTCCAGTGAGGCAGGGATGCTGGATTTAATATGGGAGAGGACCAGCCTTTCGAAGCACTTCATGGGGATTGGAGTCAGGGCAACCGGCCGGTAGTCGTTGAGGTTGGTGATTTTGGACTTTTTCGGCACCGGCACTATGGTGGCTGTTTTCAGGCACTTGGGGACCGTTGCCAGAGATAGAGAGAGATTGAAGATTCTCGTGAATACCTCCGCCAGCTGTCCAGCACAGTCCTTTAGTACACTTCCCTGTACATTTAGAAAGTCTGTGTCATCCTTACAAGACATCTGAGGTGCCTTGTAGTTTGTTATGGCCCGGATGCCTTCCCACATGTTCCTGGTGTTGGTAGCATCCTGGAAGAAACCCTGGATTTTCTGTCCGTGGGCGCGCTTTGCTTTCTTAATTTCGCGGTTGAAGTTGGCTCTCGCTGTTCTCAGAGCTCCCAAATCACCAGATTTAAAAGCCGCATTTCGTGCTTTCAGCATGGCACGCACCTCTGCAGTAATCCAAGGTTTGTGGTTGGCCCGGGTTGTGATGTTCCTGATGACAGTGACGTCCTCCATGCACTTCTGTATGTAGCCCGACACTGACATGGCATACTCATCCACTTTGATGTTTTCGTTATGAGTGGCTGCTGTCCTGAACATGTCCCAGTCCGTGCACTCAAAGCAGTCCTGGAGTGCTTCTGTAGCTCCCTCAGACCAGACTCTAACCTGCTTCACAGTAGGTTTCTCTCTGATCAGAAGGGGATTATAGGCTGGGATGAGCATTACAGAGAGGTGGTCAGAGGAGCCGAGGTGAGGCCGGGGTACTGCTCTGAAAGCCTGCTTGATGTTAGCTGTAGACCCGGTCCAGCGTATTCTCTCCACGTGTAGCAAAGTCCACATATTGATGGAAATGAGGGAGGACAGTCTTCATGTTGGCCTGGTTAAAGTCCCCAGCAACAATGACAACGCCCTCTGGATGATTTATTTGCAGCTCACTGATGGAACGGTAGAGAATACGCAGAGCCTCCTTAGTGTTGGCTGCGGGGGGGATGTATACAGCAGTAATGCTAACCACAGTAAACTCCCGTGGCAGATAGAATGGCCTGCATTTCACAGTCAAAAACTCTATGTCCGGAGAGCAGTGGCTGGAAACAGCGGTAGCATTATTACACCAGCTGTTGTTTGTGTAGATGCACACACCCCCACCCCGGGATTTACCAGTCAAACAGTGTCCCTGTCGAGCAGGAATGTTGTTAGCCCCCCTAAGCTAACAGCCGCATCAGGTACAGATGAGTTTAGCCATGTCTCTGTCAGGACTATAGCGCAGCAGTCTCTCACCTCCCTTTTTATTGTGAGATCCAGATGTAGATAGTCCATTTTATTTTCCAGAGAGCGGACATTCGACAGGAGAACGGATGGGAGCGGTGTCCTCCACGGGTTAGCCTTTAGCCTCGCCGTTAGCCCCCCTCGACAGCCCCGCTTCTGTCTTCTGTAGCGCCGCCTCCGTGTTCTTCTGTAGCGGCCAGTGTTTGTGAAAGTCTCCGCAATTCTCCGCAATTTCCCGCAATTCTCCGCAATTCTGCAGGCCGCTGGGTTCTCCCGACACAGCAGTCCGAGACAGTGCAGGCGTTCCTCGAGTTCAACGTCCACGCAGTCTCTACTGCTTAACCGTTGTAATCTCAGTAATGCTCCATGATCGTACATTAACTTGCAGCCTGCCCGCTGCAAGTTATGAAGCCGAACCTTAGAAAACTTACCGCTATCCCTAACGAGAGACAAAGCAGCCGCAGCCAACCAGGGCGCCGCCATCTTTTTTTTTTTTTTTTTTTTTTTTTTTTGGTATAGGTATAGAATTTGTGGTAAGAAAATCATTTTTATAGCGTTTATTCTGCCTATTAAGGACATCGGAAGTGTTTTCCAGAATGTAATCAAATTATTTAATTTCTTAAGTAAGGGATTATAATTGGCTTTAAACATATCCTGGTAATTTCTAGTAATTTCAATTCCCAGATATTTGAATTTTTCTGTATGAATAGGATAGGATATCAATAAAAGATTTGCTCAATTTTACCAGAATCTATACACATCTATACACATCTAAAACGTTAATAGACAATAATAAAATGTCAGAATTTCTAGATAACTGTAACCTACCACAATTAGAACTGAGGGAACAAGAGGAACTGGGAGCACAAATTACTTCTAAGGAGATAGAAGACACAATAAAAACACTAAAGAATGGAAAAACACCAGGACCAGACGGATTCAGTAATGAATTTTATAAATCTTTTTATGACATAGTTACTCCACGATTACAGAAAATGTATACATATGCTTTTAAAGAGCAAAGCTTACCTGAAACACTAGCAGAATCAACGATCATATTAATACTTAAAAAAGATAAAAATATAGAAGAACCAGGTTCATATAGAGCTATCGCTTTGTTAAATACGGATCAAAAAATAATAGCGAAAACACTAGCCAGTAGACTAAGCAGGTATGTTAGTAGACTAATAAATGAGGATCAAACAGGATTTATACCTAAGAGACATTCATTCAATAACTTGCTTAACATAATGCACTCACATAAATCTCATGACCAAGAGTTATGTATCATCTCACTGGACGCAGAAAAAGCGTTTGATCAAGTAGCATGGGATTATATGATTAAAGTATTGCAAAAATTCCAATTGGGAGAGAACTTCATTGCATGGATAAAACTATTATATAACAAACCTACGGCTAGAATACTGACTAATAATATATTATCCTCGAAATTTGAACTATCAAGGGGCAATAGACAAGGTTGTTCATTATCTCCGCTGTTATTTGCTTTGGTAATTGAACCCCTTGCTGAAAAAATAAGAACACGCCTGGATATTTACGGTTATAATACAAAATATTCAAATAACAAAATATTCCTATATGCCGATGGTGTACTACTGTACATCACAAAACCACAATTTAGTATACCGAATATATTAAATGTAATTGAGGACTTTGGATCCTTTTCAGGATATAGAATAAATTGGAACAAAAGTGAAATTATGTCGATAAAACCAAAAGACTCAACACACCTCAGGAAATTCCCCTTTAAAATAGCTACAGAATATATACTTATATGTATCTAAATCTATCATTAATATATATTGTAAATAGATATATTTAATACATATTTGATTATTATTGTCTATATATATTAATATATGAATGATATATATATATACTGTAAATAGATATATTTAATACATATCTTATTATTGTGTATATATATGAATGATATATTTATATTGTAGATAGATATATATTAATACATATCTTATCATTTTATATATATATATGTATATATTATTATTAAATATATCATTAATATACTGTCTTAAGAGTGCCACCATCGTCCCTGTCCTGAAGAAACCAAACCCAGCCTGCCATAATGACTTTCGACCAGTGGCTCTAACACCCATAGTAATGAAGTGTTTTGTGTTCTTTATTATCACATACAATACAATACAATACAATACAATTTATTTGTCATCTGGACCCGTGAGGTCCAAACGAAATGTCGTTTCTGCAGCCATACATTACAAAACGAAAAAGCCCCGAGACACAACACAGTTTACACAAACATCCATCACATCGCTGTGACGGAAGGCAAAAACACTTATCTCTCCCCTGCCCTCCCCCCCCCCCCCCCCCGATGTCAGAGTCAAAGTCAAAGCCCCCGGCTGGCGATGGTGATTGTCCCGCGGCCATTAAAGCCACGCCGGGTGATGCAAGGCCGCGCACCGGGTCTTGGTGTTAGAGCCCCCGGCGGGCGCTCGCAAAGTCCCGCGGCCATTCCAAGCCGCGCGGGGCGGTGATGTAAGGCCCCGCTCCAGGCGCTCCTCAACCCCGCAACTCGGGCGGGAGAAGTCGCCGTTGCGGAAGCCCCGTAAAGCGGTCTCCCCACCAGGGACCCGCGGGCTCCCGGCGTTGCCGTCCGCCAGACCCGCGGCTGCAGCCTCCGAAGCTCCGGGGGTCGGGTGGCAGCAGCGCTCCACCACCGCTCCACCCGCTCCGGACTCGGCCAGCTCCACGAAGGTGAGTAGGACCGCAGCTCCGCGACTGGAGCCCCAGGTCGTTCCTGTTGGAGGCCGCTCCACGTTGCTCAGCCCCAACGACAACGGAGACCCGACAAAGAAAAGGTCGGGTCTCCCGTGCAGGGGAAAGATTTTAAAGTCCCCCCCCCCACACACACCCCCACACACACCCCACCCCCCCCCCCACACACACACACCCACCCCCCCCCCCACACACACACACACACACCGACAAAAAAATAAAATAAAAACTACATGGAAACGAGACAAAAATAATAAACAGACAGACGGACTGCAGAGGCCGCTGCTGACGAGAGTCGCGCCGCCCACGTCTAGGCTGGATTACTGTAACGCACTCTATTCTGGAGTTGCTTGATCTTCCCTGGCTCGTCTCCAGTTGGTTCAAAATGCTGCCGCTCGCCTCTTAACCGGAACTCGAAAGAGGGGGCACACAACACCAATTCTGGCCTCCCTCCCTCCACTGGCTCCCGGTGTACTTTCCAGTTCATTTTAAGACTCTTTTATTTGTTTTTAAATCTCTAAATGGGCTCGCCCCGCCTTACCTGAACGAGCAACTGAAAGATGTCTTCACAGACATTTTTAACATCTCACTCAGCCAGGCAGTGGTGCCCAACTGTCTTAAGAGTGCCACCATCGTCCCTGTCCCGAGGAGTTCAGGTAGGTTATTGCGGACTGAGCGGAGGTGTTCGGCGAAACGATCGCCCAACCTCCGCTTAGTCTCCCCGATGTAGATCAGCTGACGTCTAGAGCAGCGGATGCAGTAGATGAGGTTGGAGGAGATACAGGTGAACCTTTGTCGCACCTGGAACGACTGCTTGGGTCCTTGAATGGAGTCGAGGGGGGAGGTGAAGGGACAGGTGTTGCATTTCTTGCGGTTGCAACGGAAAGTGCCCGGGGAGGGGGTGGTACGGGAGGGAAGGGAAGAATTGACAAGGGAGTTGCGGAGGGAGCGGTCTTTGCGGAAGGCAGACATGGGGGGAGATGGGAAGATGTGGCGAGTGGTGGGGTCACGTTGGAGGTGGCGGAAGTGGCGGAGGATTATTTGTTGTATTTGCCGGCTGGTGGGGTGAAAGGTGAGGACTAGGGGGACTCTGCCCTTGTTGCGAGTGCGGGGATGGGGAGAGAGAGAGCAGTGTTGCGGGGTATGGATGAGACCCTGGTGCGAGCCTCATCTATGGTGGAGGAGGGGAATCCCCGTTCCCTGAAGATCGAGGACATTTCCGATGCCCTGGTGTGGAATGTATTAAATATATATCTATTTACAGTATATATATATATATCATTCATATATTAATATATATAGACAATAATAATCAAATATGTATTAAATATATCCATTTATAATATATATTAATGATATATTTAATAATATATTTATACATATAAGTATATATACAATAATAATGAAATATATATTAAATATATCTATCTACAATATATATTAATAATAGATTTAATAATAATATATTCATATATATATATAAAATGATGAGATATCTATTAAGATATATCTATCTACAATATAAATATATCATTCATATATATATACACAATAATAATGTATGTATTAAATATATATCTATCTACAATATAAATATATCATTCATATATATATACACAATAATAATGTATGTATTAAATATATATCTATCTACAATATAAATATATCATTCATATATATATACACAATAATAATGTATGTATTAAATTTAATTATAATAATATTAATACATTTTATTTATTGGGCGCCTTTCACGAATCTCAAGGACACCTTACAGAGATTAACAGGAATAATAAAACATATAATCAGAATAAAATAAATAAAAGACATCACAGAAACACAAATTAAAAACAGAATTCAGTCCAAAATCAAAGACACAAAGTGAAGAGAGATCAGCGGCAGCTAAACCGGGCCAGCGTCCACTCTCCCTTCCGACAGACATCTTGGACACAGACTAACAGGATTACGTACAGACACAAAATCATCCCCCCCCCCACAATGGACACCACTGTGGAGGAAGGCACAATGTCCAGTCCCCAGCCCCCAGTTCACCCAAAGTCAGGCCTATTGAGGCCACCGCAGTTGCCTCTCTACGGAGGCCCGATGTTCCTGGCCGTTCTCACCGGGTGCTGTTGCCCCGGCGTCGGGGGAACCCTCACAGCGGCTGGGCCACCTGGAACGGCCACTTCCTGACTGGAGACCGCGGCTTCCGAAGCCGACAAGGTACACAGTATATATATATATATCATTCATATATTAATATATATAGACAATAATAATCAAATATGTATTAAATATATCTATTTATAATATATATTAATGATAGATTTAATAATATATTTATACATATAAGTATATATACAATAATAATGAAATATACATTAAATATATATCTACAATATATATTAATGATAGATTTAATAATAATATATACATATATATATACAATAATGATAAGATATGTATGAAAATATATCTATCTACAATATAGATATATCATTAATATATATATACACAATAATAATGTATGTATTAATATATATCTATCTACAATATAAATATATCATTCATATATATACACACAATAATAATGTATGTATTAAATATATATCGGGCAATGGATCAGCGTTCACGTTGCGCCCCCAGTCAGTATCCAGGCTCGCCTGGGGAAGCCAATGATCCTCCCAGCAGACTAAATTCTACAAGACGACGCCTGAGAGCCAAGTCAAAGAATCCTAGTCATTATCCCAAAGCCGAAAGCAGCAGCAACAACGACCAGCCTCAAGAGCACCCGGCGGTTGGACCTGCCCTCCGGATGTTACAACTGAATGTTGAAGGCCTCTCATCGAAGTCCTTGCCCACCAACAGATTCAGGACTGGACATGGCCCCTGCTTGGCCAGCCTTCACAAATGGGGCAGCAGCCCAACCCCACGGTGGGCTTGTGGAGAGCAGCAAACAATGCAACTTACACATCATTGAAGCATGTCCTCAACAAAGACTCAAAGGAGGACTTGTCACCCTTCATACAGCAGATCAAGAGGCAACTGCTTGGCTAAAGGACTTTGCATTCGCTAAATAAAAACTGTTGCTTCCTAGATGACAATAAAGGTTGATTGATTGATTGAAATATATCTATTTACAATATATATTAATGATAGATTTAATAACCTGTATATATATATAAGTATATATACAATAATAGTGAAATATATGAAAATATATCTATTTACAGTATATATTAATGATATATTTAATAATATATATATATATACAATGATAAGATATGTATGAAAATATATCTATTTACAATATATATTAATGCTTTATTTAATAATATATTTATACATATAGGTATATATACAATAATAATGAAATATATATTAAATATATATCTATTTACAATATATATTAATGATAGATTTAATAATAATATATACATATATATATATAAAATGATAAGATATGTATTAAATATATATCTATCTACAATATAAATATATCATTCATATATATATACACAATAATAATGTATGTATTAAATATATATATATACAATATAAATATATCATTCATATATATATACACAATAATAATATATGTATTAAATATATATCTATCTACAATATAAATATATCATTCATATATATATACACAATAATTAAATATGTATTAAATATATATCTATTTAATAACAATAATAATAATACATTTTATTTATTGGGCACCTTTCACGAATCTCAAGGACACCTTACAGAGATTAACAGGAATAATAAAACATATAATCAGAATAAAATAAATAATAAGGACATCACAGAAACACAAATTAAAAACAGAATTCAGTCCAAAAACAAAAACCCAATGTGAAGAGAGATCAGCGGCAGCTAAACCGGGCCAGCGTCCACTCTCCCTTCCGACAGACATCTTGGACACAGACTAACAGGATTACGTACAGACACAAAATCAACCCCCCCACAATGGACACCACTGTGGTGGAAGGCACAATGTCCAGTCCCCAACCCCCAGTTCACCCAAAGTCAGGCCTATTGAGGCCACCGCAGTTGCCTCTCTACGGAGGCCCGATGTTCCTGGCCGTTCTCACCGGGTGCTGTTGCCCCGGCGTCGGGGGAACCCTCACAGCGGCTGGGCCACCTGGAACGGTCACTTCCTAGCTGGAGACCGCGGCTTCCGAAGCCGACAAGGTACAGTATACATATATATATCATTCATATATTAATATATATAGACAATAATAATCAAATATGTACTAAATATATCTATTTATAATATATATTAATGATATATTTAATAATATATTTATACATATAAGTATATATACAATAATAATGAAATATACATTAAATATATATCTACAATATAAATATATCATTCATATATATATACACAATAATAATGTATGTATTAAATATCTATTTACAGTATATATATATATATATCATTAATATATTAATATATTTATATAATAATAATCAAATATGTATTAAATATATCCATTTATAATATATATTAATGATAGATTTAATAATATATTTATACATATAAGTATATATACAATAATAATGAAATATACAATAAATATATATCTATTTACAATATATATTAGTGATTTATTTAATAATCTGTATATACATATAAGTATATATACAATAATAGTGAAATATATATATCAAAGTATATATAAAATATCTATATTAAACCAACCTGAACTCCCGGTGGCTCAGCACCTCAACTCCCCCTCCCATTCCCAATCCGACCTCTCTGTCCTGGGTTTCCTCCATTGCCAGAGTGAGCAACACCGGAAATTGGAGGAAGAGCACCTCATATTCCGCCTGGGTTGCTTGCGTCCGGATGGCATGAACGTTGAATTCTCCCAGTTTTGCTAGCCCTTGCTGTCTCCTCCCCTTCCTTAACCCTCGAGCTGTCTCCTCCAATCCCCCCGCCCTCGGGCTCCTCCTCCTCCCCTTTTTCCTTCCTTCTCCCCCCCCCCCCCCCCCCCCCCCCTCCCCCCCCACCCCCCATCAGTCTGAAGAAGGGTTTCGGCTCGAAACGTCGCCAGGTACAGGTGCACAACATTTATCCGAAAGGCTTGGGACCAGACACCTCTCGGATTTCGGGATTATTCGGTTTTCCGAACGGAAGGTTTTTAGCGTAGTTTTTAACATGTGGCTCAGTGGTAGAGTGCTCGGCTGGTGGCCGCAAGGTCGCGAATTTGCGCCTCGATCCCGGCAGTTTCCCGGTCAGGGCCGGCCTTTAGCCGATAGGACCTATTTCTCCCAATTGGGCCCCGCGCCTAAGGGGGCCCCGCGCTAGAGTAATCAAATCAATTGGAGCAAAGATTGAAGGTACACAAAATGCTGGAGAAACTCAGCGGGTGCAGCAGCATCTATGGAGCGAAGGAAATAGGCAACATTTCGTCCCGAAACCCTTCTTCAGACTGATGGGGGGTGGGGGGGAGAAGGAAGGAAAAAGGGAGGTGGAGGAGCCCGAGGGCGGGCGGATGGGAGGAGTCAGCTCGAGGGTTAAGGAAGGGGAGGAGACAGCAAGGGCTAGCAAAACTGGGAGAATTCAACGTTCATGCCATCCGGACGCAAGCAACCCAGGCGGAATATGAGGTGCTGTTCCTCCAATTTCCGGTGTTGCTCACTCTGGCAATGGAGGAGACCCAGGACAGAGAGATCGGATTGGGTATGGGAGGGGGAGTTGAAGTGCTGAGTAACCGGGAGTTCAGGTTGGTTATTGCGGACTGTGAGCGGAGGTGTTCGGCGAAACGATCGCCCATCCTCCGCTTAGTCTCCCCGGTGTAGTTCAGCTGACATCTAGAGCAGCGGATGCAGTAGATGAGGTTGGAGGAGATACTTATAACCATACAACAATCACAGCACGGAAACAGGCCATATCGGCCTTTCAAGTCCGTGCCGAACAACCTTTTTCCCTTAGTCCCACCTGCCTGCACTCATACCATAACCCTCCATTCCCTTCTCATCCATATAACTATCCAATTTATTTTTAAATGATACCAACGAACCTGCCTCCACCACTTCCACTGGAAGCTCATTCCACACAGCTACCACTCTCTGAGTAAAGAAGTTCCCCCTCATGTTACCCCTAAACTTCTGTCCCTTAATTCTGAAGTCATGTCCTCTTGTTTGAATCTTCCCTTTTCTCAAAGGGAAAAGCTGGTCCACATCAACTCTGTCTATCCCTCTCATCATTTTAAAGACCTCTATCATGTCCCCCCTTAACCTTCTGCGCTCCAGAGAATAAAGACCTAACTTATTCAACCTTTCTCTGTAACTTAGTTGTTGAAACCCAGGCAACATTCTAGTAAATCTCCTCTGTACTCTCTCTATTTTGTTGACATCTTCCTATAATTGGGCGACCAAAATTGTACACCATACTCCAGAATTGGCCTCACCAATGCCTTTTACAATTTTAACATTACATCCCAACTTCTATACTCAATGCTCTGATTTATAAAGGCTAGCATACCAAAAGCTTTCTTTACCACCCTATCTATATGAGATTCCACCTTCAAGGAACTATGCACGGTTATTCCCAGATCCCTCTGTTCGACTGTATTCTTCAATTCCCTACCATTTATCATGTACGTCCTATTTTGATTTGTCCTGCCAAGGTGTAACACCTCACATTTATCAGCATTAAACTCCATCTGCCATCTTTCAGCCCATTCTTCCAAATGGCCTAAATCACTCTGTACGCAATACTCCAGGTGTGCTCACCAAGACCCTGTACAACTGCAGAAGGACCTCCCTGCTCCTAGACTCAACTCCCTCAATAACTAGGATTTGCTGATTAAATCTGAACGAGATATTTGCGTATATATTATTAAATAAATCATTCATATTTACTGTAGATAGATAGATATTTAATACATATCTTATTATGGTATCATTACTATATGGAGCTTGCACAGTCACATGGATAGAGAATTGGCTGGCAAACAGGAAGCAAAGAGTAGGAGTAAACGGGTCCTTTTCACAATGGCAGGCAGTGACTAGTGGGGCAGCGCAAGGCCCGTTGCGGGGACCAGCAGTGACTACTGGGGCAGCGCAAGGCCCGGTGCGGGGACCAGCAGTGACTAGTGGGGCAGCGGAAGGCCCGGTGCGGGGACCAGCAGTGACTAGTGGGGCAGCGCAAGGCACGGTGCTGGGACCAGCAGTGACTAGTGGGGCAGCGCAAGGCCCGGTGCGGGGACCAGCAGTGACTAGTGGGGCAGGGCAAGGCTCAGTGCGGGGACCAGCAGTGACTAGTGGGGCAGTGCAAGGCCCGGTGCGGGGACCAGCAGTGACTAGTGGGGCAGCGCAAGGCACGGTGCTGGGACAAGCAGTGACTAGTGGGGCAGCGCAAGGCCCGGTGCGGGGACCAGCAGTGACTAGTGGGGCAGCGCAAGGCACGGTGCTGGGACCAGCAGTGACTAGTGGGGCAGCGCAAGGCCCGGTGCGGGGACCAGCAGTGACTAGTGGGGCAGCGCAAGGCTCGGTGCGGGGACCAGCAGTGACTAGTGGGTCAGTGGGGTTTTCCACTGGTCTGGCAATGAGCAGATGACCAAGTTCCAGATGGCTTGCACCATGGCAGATGTCTTCAGACTCCCCAATGCCCACCTGCGCCCGATAAGTGTGTGTGGGTGGGGGGGGGGGGGGGGGGGTAACTTAGTTGTTGAAACCCAGGCAACATTCTAGTAAATCTCCTCTGTACTCTCTCTATTTTGTTGACATCCTTCCTATAATTGGGCGACCAAAATTGTACACCATACTCCAGATTTGGTCTCACCAATGCCTTGTACAATTTGAACATTACATCCCAGCTTCTATACTCAATGCTCTGATTTATAAAGGCTAGCATACCAAAAGCTTTCTTTACCACCCTATCTATATGAGATTCCACCTTCAAGGAACTATGCACGGTTATTCCCAGATCCCTCTGGTCAACTGTATTCTTCAATTCCCTACCATTTACCATGTACGTCCTATTTTGATTTGTCCTGCCAAGGTGTAGCACCTCACATTTATCAGCATTAAACTCCATCTGCCATCTTTCAGCCCATTCTTCCAAATGGCCTAAATCACTCTGTAGACTTTGGAAATCCTCTTCATTATCCACAACACCCACTATCTTGGTATCATCTGCATACTTACTAATCCAATTTACCACACCTTCATCCAGATCATTGATGTACATGACAAACAACAAAGGACCCAACACAGATCCCTGAGGCACCCCACTAGTCACCTGCCCCCAACCCGACAAACAACCATCCACCATTACCCTCTGGCTTCTCCCATTCAGCCACTGTTGAATCCATCTTGCTATTCAACCTTTCTCTGTAACTTAGTTGTTGAAACCCAGGCAACATTCTAGTAAATCTCCTCTGTACTCTCTCTATTTTGTTGACATCCTTCCTATAATTGGGCGACCAAAATTGTACACCATACTCCAGATTTTGGTCTCATCAATGCCTTGTACAATTTTAACATTACATCCCAACTTCTATACTGCTTACAATATATATATTGTAAATGGAAATATTTAATGTATATTTCATTATTATTGTAGATATACTTATATGTATAAATATATCATTAATATATTGTAAATGGATATATTTAATACATATCTTATTATTGTGTGTATATATATGAATGATATATTTATATTGTAAATAGATATATTTTAATACATATATATATGTATATATTATTAAATCTATCATTAATAGATATTGTAAATAGATATATTTAATGTATATTTCATTATTATTGTATATATACTTATATGTATCAATATATTATTAAATCTATCATTAATATATATTGTAAATAGTTATATTTAATACACATTTGATTATTATTGTCTATATATATTAATATATGAATGATATATATATATATACTGTAAATAGATATATTTAATACACATCTTATTATTGTGTATATATATGAATGATATATTTATATTGTAAATAGATATATTTTAATACATATATATATATGTATATATGTATATATTATTAAATCTATCATTAATATATTGTAAATGGATATATTTAATGTATATTTCATTATTATTGTATATATACTTATATGTATCAATATATTATTAAATATATCATTAATATATATTGTAAATAGATATATGTAATACACATTTGATTATTATTGTCTATATATATTAATATATGAATGATATATATATATATATATTGTAAATAGATATATTTAATACATATCTTATTATTGTGTGTATATATATGAATGATATATTTATATTGTAGATAGATATATTTTAATACATATCTTAATACATATCCAGAACAAGGGGCCACACACAGTTTAAGGACATTCTTGCCATAGAGGATTTGAGTCTAGGAGCAGGGAGGTTCTACTGCAGTTGTACAGGGTCTCGGTGAGACCACACCTGGAGTATTGCGTACAGTTTTGGTCTCCTAATCTGAGGAAAGACATTCTTGCCATAGAGGGAGTACAGAGAAGGTTCACCAGACTGATTCCTCGGATGGCAGGACTTTCATATGAAGAAAGACTGGATAGACTCGGCTTGTACACGCTATAATTTAGAAGATTGAGGGGGGTCTTATAGAAACTTACAACATTCTTAAGGGGTTGGACAGGCTAGATGCAGGAAGATTGTTCCCGATGTTGGGGAAGTCCAGAACAAGGGGCCACACACACAGTTTAAGGATAAGGGGGAAATCCTTTAGGACCGAGATGAGAAAAACATTTTTTATCACACGCAGAGAGTGGTGAATCTGTGGAATTCCCTGCCACAGAAGGTAGTTGAGGCCACACCGTTCATTGGCTATATTTAAGAGGGAGTTAGATGTGGCCCTTGTGGATAAAGGGATCAGGGGGTATGGAGAGAAGGCAGGTACAGGATACTGAGTTGGATGATCAGCCATGATCATATTGAATGGCGAATGGTGCAGGCTCGAAGAGCCGAATGGCCTCTACTCCTGCACCTATTGTCTATGTTTCCATGTGATGAAGGAAGGCAGAGAATGTTATTGCCCCATGGTATAGTCAGATCTATTCCAGACAAGCGGGGAGTGAATGGTTCCCGGGATCAGTCAGCGGGAGTGTGGGGTTGAGGGCACAGTCAGTGAAGCCGCGATCATATTGAGTGGTGAAGCAGAGTGGGGGGGGGGGGGGGGCATTTTAGTCCGAGGTAACGTATTGAACTAATTGCTCAACCTGTGGACAAAGGTCGCCCAGTCCAGTCCACCTTCGAACTGGGCACCAGGAGCCCTGAGAGGGTCCCTGGAATTTGGTATTGCCTTGCTGAGTGAAACGGATTGAAGGAAATCAGACAAACAACATGAGGTGGAGAGTTGGATCTGATGGAGTTTGAACCAATATCCCCTTTGCTGGAACAATGCCGCCCGCTCCCAATTTCCATCCCTCAGCATCTATCGCCACAATTCCCAGTCTTTGGAGTTTCTCAATAAATTCCCTGAATAAATTACAGCCTGCCTGTCTGTCTGTCTGTCTGTCTGTCTGTCTGTCTGTCTGTCTGTCTGTCTGTCTGTCTGTCTGTCTGTCTGTCTGTCTGTCTGTCTGTCTGTCTGTCTGTCTGTCTGTCTGTCTCAGCAGGGATTTCACTCGGCTGATGTCATCTGTTTGTCAATCATTTCAAAATCTCTATATTTAAACTCTGTTGAAACGTCACTGTCCCGGTGGAGACGGGAAATGGTATAAAATCCCCAGGAATGTTGTGTCCCAACATTTCATCCCGAGACATTACCGGCAGCTCACGGGGACACGTCGCTGGGCAGAGAAAATGGGGCACAGGGTAAAACTGGAGCAATATTCCAGTGTGGAGAAAATCCTGTACGCGATCATTGCTGCCGTTGGAATCCCTGGTAAGTGAGTGAGCAGAACAATTCTAGTTTTATAAATCCATCCGTGTGTTAACTGGTGTTGTCCTGATTCTCATCATGTTACAAGTTCCCAACTGATGATCGTTGTACAAGAATATGTGAAGGATATCAATCCTCTCTGTGAAATATTTGTGAATTAACGCTGCTGTGATTTGTCTTATTTTCAGACAGCTGAAACTAAGCCTCTTTTTCTCTCACTGCTGCCGGCCGGGAGCCACTAGTATGTTGTTCTTCCCTTCAGTGGCACCTTGCACAGAGTTGTCCCAGTGCTCGGGACAGGCAGGCAGGCAGGCAGCTCTCCGGGACAGTGTGACTGGGAGAGAGGGGTTCACATTGTGAAGTTCACTGTGTGTGAGTTATTGATCAGAGTGAACAGCCACTCGCTCCTGTGTGTGTGTGTGTGGTGTGTGTGTGTGTGTGTGGTGTGTGTGTGTGTGTGTGTGTGTGTGTGTGTGTGTGTGTGTGTGTGTGTGTGTGTGTGTGTGTGTGTGTGTGTGTGTGTGTGTGTGTGTGTGTGTGTGTGTGTGTGTGTGTGTTGTTACTGAACTCACTGTGGAATGAATCCATTAACGGAGCCACTCTGCTGCCGGACCCCATGTTGTCCCTGCCTTCCCTGTTGAAGCCTCCACGTCCCCATCAGATGCCGAGTTCCCAGAGCCCTGGTAAACGGGGCCGGCCGCTCACGGTTAAGTCTGTGAAAGCGGCTCCATCACAGACTGTGAGCAGCAGCAGGGTTCACTATAGAAAGGACCATTGCGCCTATTGTAGCGGGTGGGTGGCTGCTCGTTCCCACCCCGCCCTTTACCCCGTCTGCCAGTCGCCTTATCTCTTCTCCCCTGAAGCAGGCAGGCAGGCAGGTCGGGCACAGTCGGAGCCGGCTCTGACATTGTTCAACTTGCAGCAGCCGCGCACCGACTCCAACACTCCTGATCTTTTTTTTTTTTTTTTGAAAATATTTTTTATTGGAGATAGGTACATAACCTATTACATCATTACAGTCTTACATTTTGAAATTGATAATATTGTCAATTATTATTACATTGTCTCCAATACCTTTTGCCTTTAAAAAAAAACGAGATAGAACTAAAGAGATAGATGAAGTAAAGAAAGAAAAGAAAGAGAAGAAAAACAAAAACAAAAACAAAAAAAAAAAAAAAACAAAAAAGGAAAAAGATAGTTAAAGAAGAATGGAAAAATTTATTAAAATAAAAAACTTCATTCGAGATATATTCGTACATTTCAAAGTATAGCATTTCATCCATTCTTTAGCCCGAGTGCTAGTCAGGTTCCTGTGCTGAACTATTCTGACCCTTTAAGTAATCAATAAAAGGAGACCATGTTCCAACGAATAATTCCTGTTTGTCCAACAGGGAAAATCTGATTCTTTCCACGTTTAAGGTCTCCGTCATTTCTATAATCCACATTTTGATTGTGGGGGCCGTAGGGCCTTTCCAAAATTTTAGAATTAATTTTTTTCCTGTTATTAAACTATAATCAATAAAGTTTCTTTGTGTTGTTCTAAATGTTTGATTTAATTCTAATATTCCGAGTATTATTAATTTTGGATCTGGGTCCAATTGTGTGTTGGTTACTTTAGATATTATACTGAAAATATTTACCCAGAATTTTTAAATTTTTATACAGTTTGCAAACATATGAGATAATGTAGCTTCTAAATGTTGATATTTATCACATATAGGTGAGATATGTTGAAAAATTTTATGTAGTTTTGTTTTTGAATAATGTAACCTATGTATTACTTTAAATTGTATTAGAGAATGTCTGGCGTTTATTGAACACTGATGTATGTGTTGCAAACTTTCTTCCCAAGTATCTTTCGTTATTACTTGATTTAATTCTTTTTCCCATGTTTGTCTGTGTAAGTCCGTCGAAGGAATGTCACTGTCTAATAAGATATTATATATATAAGATATTAATTTTTCTGTATTAGGATGTTTGTTCCAACATTCATCAAGAATTTCTGAATTTCTAATTCGAAAATTTTGAGAGTTCGATTTTACATAATCTCTAAGTTGAAGATATCTGAAATAATCATTTCCTCGAAGTCCATAAGTCTGTTGCAACTCCTGAAATGTCAGAAAAGTGCCTTCCTTGTAAAGTTGTCCCATATTTTTAATTCCATAATTCTTCCATTGTGTAAAACCCCCGTCCAACCATGAAGGCTTAAACAAAGGATTATTCACAATTGGAAGAAAAAGTGATAAATTATCTAATTTTAATGTCTTTTTTAATTGTTTCCAAATTCGTATAGCACTAAATATTATAGGGTTTTCCCTATAAATTTTTTGTTTAATTTAGACGTAGCAAATAATATCGAACCGATATCAAAAGGTAAACAATCTTCCTTTTCCATTTTTAACCAGTCTGGTTGATGATCTATTTCTTCCAACCAGAAATTCATATTTTTGATATTAACTGCCCAGAAATAAAACAAAAAATTAGGTAAAACCAAGCCTCCATTTATTTTTGATTTACACAAGTGTCTTTTGTTTATCCTATGATTCTTATAATCCCAGATAAAATCATTAACAATAGAGTCCAATTTAAAAAAAAAAATTTTTTGCCAGATATATCGGAATTGTCTGAAAAAGGTATAATATTTGCGGTAAAAAAATCATTTTTATGGCATTAATTTTGCCAACCATTGAGATAGGAAGTGTTTTCCAGTATTGAATATTCTTATGTAGTTTGATCTTGAGCTGAAAGTCGAGCCGGTGTTCAGCCCCGGAGACCCCCGTGTTGAGTAAATGCCCAGTGTCCGTTCCCTTGTCTTTCCGCAGTGAATTTAGTGGTGATTGTGATCCTGTCCCGGGGAAAGTGTGGCCTCTCCACCTGCACCACTCGTTACCTGGTGGCCATGGCAGCGGCCGACCTACTGATCCTCATCACCGAGGTCATTCTGTATCGGATCCGATATAATTACTTTTATTGGAGTTTCCTGTCCATCACCCCTGTGTGCCGTGTTAACGATGTACTGAGGTCTGCAGCTACAGACTGTTCTGTCTGGTTCACCGTCACTTTCACCTTTGATCGCTTTGTCGCCATTTGTTGCCAGAAGCTGAAAACTAAATATTGCACCGGGAAAACTGCGGCTGTGGTTCTGGCAACAGCCGGCGTTCCGTTCTGTGTGAAAAACATTCCCCGCTACTTCACACTGGAACCCTGGACAATCATCGACAATGTCCCGTGGGGCTGTAACACGGTGGACAGTGCTTACACTGACCCCGGGTGGGTGGCATTTGACTGGATCGACACGGTTTTAACTCCGTTCCTCCCTTTCGCTGTAATCCTGCTGCTCAACGCTCTGACAGTCCGCCACATTTTAGTGGCCAGTCGGGTCCGTAAGGGGCTGAGGGGTGAGAGCAAGGGGAGAACAGCAGTGACCCGGAGATGGAGAGCAGGAGGAGGTCTATGGTTTTACTCTTCACCATCTCCGGCAGCTTCATCCTCCTGTGGATGACGCTGGTTGTAAACTTCGTCTATTATCAGGTCACAGGAATTGGAGATGACATGAATGATTCTCAATATATCTTTCGCTACGTCGGGGTTTTGCTGAGGAATCTCAGCTGCTGCACCAACACATTTATTTACGCGGTGACCCAGTCCAAGTTCAGGGAGCAGGTGAAGAGCGCGGTGAAATATCCGCTCACCTCAGTGTTTCGGCTCATTAATAAATCCCCGCCCTGAGCCCATCCATCCGTCCGTCCGTCCGTCCGTCCGTCCATCCGTCCGTCCATCCATCCATCCATCCATCCATCCATCCATCCATCCATCCATCCATCCATCCATCCATCCATCCATCCATCCATCCATCCATCCATCCATCCATCCATCCATCCATCCATCCATCCATCCATCCATCCATCCATCCATCCATCCATCCATCCATCCATCCATCCACCCATCCATCCATCCATCCATCCATCCACCCACCCACCCACCCACCCACCCACCCACCCATCCATCCATCCATCCATCCATCCATCCATCCATCCATCCATCCATCCATCCATCCATCCATCCATCCATCCATCCTCCCACCCACGCACCCACCGGTGAGGTACATGGAGAGAGAGAGATGGGATAGAGAGAGAGAGGGGGGGGGGGGGTGGG